>NW_015169239.1:118321-164143 GCF_001447785.1 Gekko japonicus | reverse complement strand
GTATCTGTAAGCTGCAAACCTACGATGATGCAGTAGCAGCAGAACTGGAAGAAGCAGCAGAAGACAGCCAGTTCCACTGCGGGCCTGATAGAAGCCCTCCGGGGGCTTGATCCGGCCCCTGGGCTGCATGTTTGACACCCCTGTTTTAGAAGATTTGGCGTTCATATCTGTGGAGGGAGTAGATGACAGACTGTGTTTCTCTCTTTGTTGGTGAGACACCACCAGTGTTTTCTTTTCCTTTTTCTTTTCTTTCATTCATTCTTCTATGATGTGGCAAGAAGGCACACAGTAACCAGATGTCTCTGCAATTGGATTTCATCCTGGGAACATGATAATCTGAGAAGTTACATGTAATTTTTCTTTTTTTAAAAAATAAGATGAGGTTATACCAGAACTCTCATAACCTCCCAGTGTTCAAATCATATTATGGTATGGCCCAAGTAACCTCTGTTTCTGAGTGACCTGGGTCACAAAGCCAGTTATCCCAAAATTATCAACCCTGTATTTGCTTTTGCTATAGATTTCCTTCTGCCAGCAAAAAAGTGAAGCTAGAAGGTTATTTATTTACTTTATTTATGTTCCACCTTTTTCCCGAAAGGGGACCCTAAGCAGCTTACATCCTTTTCCTCTCCTCCATTTTATCATCACAACAACCCTGTGAGGTAGGCTAGGCTGAGAGCATGTGACAGGCCCAAGGTCACCCAGCAAGCTTCCATGGGGATTCGAACTTGGGTTCCCCAGAGCCTACTACGACACTTTAACCACTAAAGCACGCTGTCTCTCTATGGTTACGTATAGGGTTGCCAGGTCCTACCTGGCTGCTGGTGGGGGCCTCCAGGGTACATTCTGGGATCTTCTGGTGTGCGCATGCCACAATAATGTCACCCGGAAGTGACATCATCATGTTACTGTCATCGGGTGGTGACACTCTAGTTTTTGGGCAAAACTCTATGGTTTTAGCCCAATTTTACCATAGAGTTTTGCCCAAAAACTAGCGTGTCACCTCTGACGCTGGCAATGTGATGATGTCATTTCCAGGTGATGTCATTACATCACATTCAGAGGCATTTGTGGGCGGGGTTTTCCCCTGCTGGCCAGCGGCGGAAAGGGGCCCGCAAAAATGGTGGACGACTAGGGATCTGGCAAACCCTAGTTATGTAGCATATCCCAAGCAACATCTAGTAGCAAAGCCAAAGCTTATAATTGCCTGCTTTGGTATTTATTTTTGTATAGCTTATGATGCTCACTTGTATGTAGGGGTGCCAGCTCTAGACTGGAAATACCTGATGATTTTGGGGGTGGAGTCTGAGGAGGGTGGAGTTTGAGGAGCGGAGGGACTTCAGTGTGGTATCATGTGACAGTCCACCTTCCAGAGTGGCCACTTCCTCCGGGTGAACTGATTTCTGTCACCTGGGGATCAGTTGAAATCCCAGGAGACCTCCAACCACCACCTGGAGGTTGGTAACCCTACCATTCCTGCCCTGTATTTTAATTGTTTTTAATGGTTTTATGTGTATACAAGAAGGGGGACCCACGATACTCGTGGGAGGGAGGAGAAGCTCCACGGGAGGAGAAGGAAGCAGCCGCAGGTGAGCCTTCTCCCCTGCCCCCCCCATCCACTGGCACCCACGGCGAGGCCCACACCCTCCAAGCCTACTCCCTTCCCTCCCCAGCACCAGTGGCGAGGCCTGAACTTGGCCCGCCAAGCTTTCTCTCTCCCCCCTCCCCTGGCGGCTGGCCAAGCCTTCTCCCCCCCCCTTCTCTGGCGGCGGCTGCAAAGCCGTTTTCAGAGTATTCCCTGCGCCTGCGCAGGGAATGCTCTTACTTTTGGGGGGATTTAAATATCCCCATGCATAAGATCATTTCATTAGTGTTGGTGGATTAGGGTTGCCAAGTCCCCGCTGTATGTAGAGCGGGGGACTCCAGCTCCATTCAGGAAGTGACAGGGCCGCGGTCATCCAAGGGAAAAACATAGAGTTTTCCCTCGGATGACCGCAGCCCCACCCCGGGTGCGCCCGCCGTGGCTGCGTCACTTCCAGGATACGTGCTGACGCCGGGCACATCACATGCTTTGGGGGTGGGGTTCCCCCCGGGGCCCGATCCGCCGCCGGCAGGTAACGGGCCTCTGGGGCGGGGGGTTCCCCGCCCCCCGGGGGGACTTGGCAAGCCTAGCTGCCCGGGTGGCCCTCAGAAAGGTGGGACATAAGTTTTGTAAAATAAGATGAATTGAGCATCATTTCCCACAGATGTTTGTGTCCAGCTCAGAAGGTCACAACGAGAGGCTGCGCAGGCGTGGTCAGGATTCTTTGCAGGCACTTTCCCAGCAGTTTTGTAACAGTGCAGTCCTAAGAAACGTTACTCCAATCTAAGCCCGTTGAAGTCAATGGACTCAGAAGGATGTAATTGCATTGAATTGAGCACTGTGGCCTTTTTGCTGAAACTACTGTTGGCTGCTTTACAGTTTCATGCATTTTTAAAATTGGGGCTGCAGTTTACATAACAAAACTTTGGCACGAGCAAATAAAGTCGGGAGAATGCCAAAAGCCATGGCGTTGCAGCATATGCATTTGCTATAATTTCACACAGGTATGTGGCGGTGCCAAGCCGCCAAACCAAACGGCAGCTCCTAAGAAACAAGACAATGCAATTCAATGGTTGTGCACGTAGCCCGGTTAGCACTGAGCATGGGCGCCACCAGGGCTTTTTTTTGGTAGAAAACCCCCAGCAGGAACTCATTAGCATAATAGGCCACACCCAACAGCAGAAATTCATTTGCTTATTAGGACACACCCCTGACAGCACAGCTCATTAGCATATTAGGTCACACACCCCATGTTCGCAGAAGTGCGCTCATCCGGCCACACCCACCTTTTGCTTGTTATTCTGTTCACCTTGTTTGTCCAGGGCTTTTTTTGTAGCAGGAACTCCTTTGCATGTTAGGCCACACACCCCTAACATAGCCAATCCTAATGAGTGTCTCTCGGGAGCCAGCCGGAACTCCGTTCCTGTGCGTTCCTGCCCAAAAATAGCCTTGGGCGCCACCAACATAATGCTCAGGAGGGGCCTATTGGAAACAGATGGGGTCTTTCCACTGAGAGAGCTCACAAGTATCCCGCTGATTCTGAATCAAGCCAGAGTTCGTGAAAAGAGGGTCGGGACGGAGGGTGCAATCAGAAGTCTCCTGCTCTTGTTTTGAGGAAGGCTGTGAAGAGTGTCGAGGAGGAGGGATGGCAGATGTGGCACCCCCATCTCCAGGGGTGGTCTTAGCCATGGGGCATTGGAGGTAGCTGCCCCCGGCCACGCTGGGAGACCCCACTGCCCTGCATGTAGCCAATCCTAATGAGTTCCTGCTGTTGGGTGTGGCCTATTATGCTAATGAGTTCCTGCTGGGCGTGGCCACCTCGGGAGCCAGCCGGAACTCCGTTCCTGTGCGTTCCTGCCCAAAAATAGCCCTGGGCGCCACCAACATAATGCTCAGGAGGGGCCTATTGGAAACAGATGGGGTCTTTCCACTGAGAGAGTTCACAAGTATCCCACCGATTCTGAATCAAGCCAGAATTCGTGAAAAGAGGGTCGGGATGGAGGGTGCAATTAGAAGTCTCCTGCTCTTGTTTTGAGGAAGGCCGTGAAGAGTGTCGAGGAGGAGGGATGGCAGATGTGGCACCCCCATCTCCAGGGGCGGTCTTAGCCATGGGGCATTGGAGGTAGCTGCCCCCGGCCACGCTGGGAGACCCCCACTTCCCTGCATCCAGCTGAGCTGCCCCGACTGCTACCCTGAAGCCCCAACCTCTCTCCCCAATGATCTTCTCTTGAGTTGGGGAATTCCTGGAGATTTTGTGGTGGACCTGGAGGAGGGTGGGATTTGGTGAGGAGTGGGACTTCAGTAGAGGGCGATGCCATAGAGCCCACCTTCCAAAGCAGCCATTTTCTCCAGGCAAACGGATCTCTTGTCACCTGGAGGTCAGTTGGGATCCCAGGAGATCTCCATCCACCACCTGGAGGTTGGCAACCCATATTTTTGGCCCTCCGCGGACAGGTGAGAGACAGACACACTGGGGGTGGGGATTTGATAAGGCGGAAGCAGAACCAACCGTGGACTGACTTCTCGAGGAGGGATCAAAAAAGTGCCAGAGATGTCGGATATTCTGGGACATTTGTGGGATGATGCCGGCTAAGTGGCTATTAAGAGCCGCCACCCCAAAACGGCCTGACTGAAAATTCCATTTCCTTCCCAGCAGTTAATGTTTGACTTTCTCGACTCCTGTGATGTCACCGCTTGATTAGCTGTGCAGTTGCCATAGAATCCTTCGGCAGAAGCAGATCCTGAATCTCTAATTTTAGTCCTTCTTTTGGCATCGTTAAGACATGGGCCATAATTCCTTCCCCCCCTTGTTTAGTGGCTTAGTACTGAAGGAAAGTTTGAGTCCAGTGGCACCTTGAAGACCAACAAAGTTTAATTCTTATACCCAGAATTAAAGTTTGTTGGTCTTAAAGGTGCCACTGGGCTCAAACTTTGTCCTGCTGCTTCAGACCAACAAGGCTTCCCACCTGAATCTATCCTAGTACCAAAGGGTTTGACTTTTGGGGGGTAGATTGTGGGATGTGGTAACGGCTTTCCAACGTCATGATCTTAGCTCCAGGCTGCACCACGCCTGGATTTTTAGGTGGGTGCAACCAGACAGTTCAGTCTTGCCAGGGGTAGTTTCCTGCAGGAACACATAGGAGAGGAGCTCCGGCAGTAAAGAGCCCAGGGGGCGGGCACATGCAACAAGCCCCACCCCCCGCTCCCAGCAGCCCTCAGTCAGAGCAAGAAGCAGCCAGGTAAGCTGCAGAGCCCCCCGGTCCAAAACCGTCCAGTGGCACCTTTAAGACCAAGTTTTATTCAGGCACAAGCTCTCCCTCCTCTGTGAGGACAGATCTGCACGTTCCCCCCCCCCCCATAGCTAGCAATCCAGAACAGTCCAGTGGAGCCTGAGCGGTGGGTGTTGCCTTCTGACACACTTCCGGTGATGTCAGGGGTATGTGTGGCATATGCAAATAAGTTATGCTAATGAGTTATGCTAATGAGCTCCTGCACCTCTTTTTCTACGAAATGACCCCTGAGTCTTGCACATGATCAGCTGAAAAGCAGATTTTCCGTGGTGCCAGATTAGCGCTCAGAGACAGCTGCAGACTCTGGCTCCGTTCAGACATCATATGAAACCAGGATGTATTTTACCTGGAGTAACGCTGTCAAGACAGGCTTCTGCTAGCAGCAGCCAGTCATTCAGATCCTAGTGGCTTTTAACGTGGCTTTTGTCGCTTTCTCCCTGTAGCCTGGAAGGGGTCACCGAGGAATAGGACGGGGTGGGGCCTGGACTGCTTTCACACAGGTTTGGGAAAAGATGCCCCGCCGTGTAAGCAGCAGCCTAGGGTTATCTCTTCCAGGTAAGAAGAGCTCTGTAAGCTCTTGGAGGATTGGCTACATTAGGGGTGTGTGGCCTAATATGCAAAGGAGTTCCTGCTACAGAAAGAGCCCTGCGCGGCTGTAATGACAACTACAGAAATCAGTCCCCCTGGAGAAAATGGCTGCTTTGGAGGGTGGACTCTGTGGCATTGGACCCCGCTGAGGTCTCTCCCCTCCCCAAGCCCCACCTCCCCCAGGCCCCACCCCCAAATCTCCAGGAATCTCCCATGCCAGAGTTGACAACCTTACAGCAGCCACTGGGACTGAGGCATGCAGGTACAGCATTCACGCACCCTGTTCCCCACATCACTTGCTGCAGGTATTACCTTCCCCACCCCCTTCCTGCTTGTCTCTTCAGTGCAGAAGCGCTGACCTGAGAACCACCTTGCTAGCCATCTCCCTCTGCAGCCCAGCAAACCCCCTCCCGCGAACTAGGGCTGGTGTGGTATAGCGGTTAGGGTGTTGGGACTTGGGACACCCAGGTTCACAAGAACATAAGAAGAGCCCTGCTGAATTTGAGGCCTTCCCCTGATTTGCCAGACGAAAATGTGTGAGCCAGAGGCTAAAAAACTGTGAGCTAGCTCACACTAACTCAGCTTAGACTTTCGTCACCTTGTCTAGTAGCTTCTGATAGAGCTATCTTCTGTGAATCTGTCTAATCTCCTTTTAAAGCTCTCTATGCCACCCTGTGGCCATCTCTACATTTTCTGGCAGCAAAATCTACATTTTAATAACTTATTGGGGAAAGAAGTATTTCCTTTTGTCCATCCTGTTATCTGCTGCCCATCAGCTTCAGTGGATGCTCTCAAGTTCTGGCATTTTTGGAGGGGGAGAAAAAGTTCTCTCTGTCAACTCTATCTAAAGGTAAAGGTAAAGGTGCCCTTGCTCGAAAGCCAGTCGAATCCGACTCTAGGGTTGTGGTGCTCATCTCCGTTTCAAAGCCGAAGAGCCAGCGCTGTCCGAAGACATTTCCGTGGTCATGTGGCCGGCATGACTAAACACCAAGGCACACAGAACGCTGTCTATCTACCCCAACTCTGTCTACCCCATGCATAAATTGGTGTTGTGGTTAAGTCCATGGACTCTAATCTGGGAGAACCGGGCTTGATTTCCCACTCCTCCACTTGCACCTGGCTGGATGACCTTGGGCAAGCCACAGGTCTGTCAGAGCTGTTCTTGAAAAAAGAGCAGTTTCTGTCAAGAGCTCTCTCAGCCTCATCTCCCTCACAGGGTGTCTGTTGTGGGGAGGGGAAGGGGAAGGAGTTTGTAAGCCCCTCTGAGACTCCCTTGGGTAGTGAAAGGGGGGGTATAAATCCAATCTCCTCCTCCTCCTCTCTCCTCCTCCTCTTCTTCTTCTTCTTCTTCTTCTTCTTCTTCTTCTTCTTCTTCTTCTTCTTCTTCTTCTTCTTCTTCTTCTTCCTGTCCCCCCCTTAGCTATCACTTTCCCAGACTCTTCAGCCTTTCCTCATAAGAAAAGGTGGTGCAACCACATAATTGTCTTGGTTGCCTTCTTCTGTACTTTTCCAGCTGTGCAATATCCTTTTTGAAGTACAGTGGCCAGAGCTGCACACATCATACATCTCTAGACGGTAAAGTTCCAGTGATTCTTAGAGCTACCTCAGAAGTGGAAAAGGGTAGCTCTAGGAATTGCCAGTTTCTGGCAATTCCTAGAGCTACTCTTCGTCATCCCTGGGATGATCATGATCCTGCGGGATTGTAATTTTTTTCCTCCGCTGCAATGGGACTTGGGGGCAGGCAACCCTAACTCCCCCCAGAGGAAATGGGGGAAGGGAACTGGGGCATGTGCTGGCATTGTGCAGGCAAGTGGATGCCACTCCCAATAAAACCCAGAAGTGATCCAGTGTTCCCTCTAAGCTGAATTAGTGTCAGCTAACTCACAGGTTTTTTAGCCTTCGGCTCACACATTTTTGTCTTCGCTCAGGAAGGAGGGCTCCAGAGCAAACCAATCTATGCAGTAGCCGAATCTCTCGCTCACAACTTTAACGCCAGCAGCTCACAAAGTAGAATTTTTGCTCACAAGACTCCACAGCTTAGAGGGAGCATTGGATGTTCCAGGTGCAATGGGATTTTCAGAAACTGGTACTTGTAAATCCTAGCGCATCCCAGGGTGGGAAGACAGCACGGTATAGCGGGATCTCATAAGATCTTGGAATCTAAGCAGGGTCAGTACTTAGCTGGGAGGCCTCCAAGGCAGGCTGTGCAGAGGAAGGGAATGGCAGACCACCTCAGCTCCTCACTTGCCTTGAAAGCCCCTCCCTGGGGTCACCAGAAGTCTTGGGTGGGAGACCTCCAAGGAAGACTCTGCAGGGGAAGGCAATGGCAGACCACCTCTGCTTCTCCCTTGCCTTAAAAGCCCCTCGCTGGGGTCATCATAAGTCTTGGATGGGAGACCTCCAAGGAAGACTCTGCAGGGGAAGGCAACGGCAGACCACCTCTGCTCCTCACTTGCCTTGAAAGCCCCTTGCTGGAGTTACCATAAGTCGGTTGCAACTTGATGGCACATATGTATGTATGTAGAGCATCCCATAGTGTCACTTGCAGGTTTTGCTGGAAGTGATGTCAGCGGGCCAATATGATGTCATACCCTTATTGCTCCCAGGGGTTGCTTGGTGAAGCCCAGAGCTTTCACCTAGAGGCCCTACCTACAGTCAGGACACTGTTTCCCCTTTAAGTCAGAGCAAAGAAGATTCTTCTCCAGTTTTTGGCTTGACGTGCCCTAACTAACCATCAGTAGTAGAGCAGCCTGCATTCAGACAGTTGCACTAGAAAGGTTAAGGCGCTTAGGGCTCTTTAGCTTGGAGAAACGACGACTGAGAGTGACATGATTGAGGTTTATAAGATTATGCATGGGAAAGAGCAGGTAGAGGTACTTTTCTCCCTTTCTCACAATACAAGAACTCGTGGGCACTCTATGAAATTGCTGAGCGGTCGGGTTAGAACGGATAAGAGGAAGTACTTCTTCACTCAAAGAGTTATTAACACTTGGAATTCACTGCCACAGGAAGTGGTGGCGGCTACAAGCATGGATGGCTTCAAGAGGGAATTAGATAAGCATATGGAGCAGAGGTCCATCAGTGGCTATTAGCCACAAGGTATAGATAGGGACTCTGGGGCAAATGATGCTCTGTAATCTTGGTGCTTGGGGGGGGGTCATCAGTGGGAGGGCTTCTAATGTCCTGGCCCCACTGGTGGACCTCCTGATGGCACTGGTATTTCTGGCCACTGTGTGATACAGAGTGTTGGACTGGATGGGCCATTGGCCTGATCCAACATTGGCATCTCTTATGTTCTTATGTTCTTAGACTTATTTTAAATGAGCCGTGGTTTTGCATGAGGTCCAAACGGAGCCTGCATGTATAGTATTTGCCATGTAGTAGTTAGTTGAACAGTAATTCCAATATGGCGCCCTGGCACTTGAGTCAAAACAAGATTTCCTCTTTGCTGACAGAGCAACCTCAAGCTTTCTTATCTGGAAACCAACCTGGCTCTGTTCTGCTTCACTACAGCGTCTCCCACGGTAGGCGAAAGCGAGCACTGGAACTCATCGGGGTCTTTTGACACAAACACAGGTGCGGCAGCTCCCGGTCGTGCTGACAGAAGGGGAAAAAAACTTGCCTTAGCCAAACTGCGTCACAAAAACACGGGGAACCGATAGGGGCAGTGAGTGAGAAGGGGGATTTTGCAGTCTCTCTCTCTCTCTCTTTTTTTAAAAAGCCACTTTACTAGAACTTACTGAAGAAGCAAAATAAGAGAGGGTGGTTGTTCACCATGTTGAAAGGCACTACTGTGAATGCAGGTGATGAAAAATAGCACTTCACACAAGAGTGATCCTATCCCTGCTCTCCCCCAGCCTGTTTGTGTGCCTGTGTATTTCAGTTTTTGATAGAACATAAATGCATGTGCTGGTGGTAGGGCTGCCAAGTGGGGGCGGGTGGCGGGTAAACCCCCTCTTTGGAGGCCCGATTTCCGCCGCCGCGGAATCGGGCCCCGGGGGGAACTTCACCCCCCGAAGCGCAGCGTGGCTGCATCACCAGAGGTGACGCAACTACGTCAATCACGTTGGGGGCGTGGCCCCGATCGTCGGTGGGGAAACTCTATGGTTTTCCCTCCGACGATCGGGGCCACGCCTTCAACGTGATCGGCGTCGCGCATCACTTCCGGTTATGTGCTGGCGGCGCACGCACACACATCGACGGACGGCTCCCGGAGTCCAGCGAGGCTCCCCTGCCGGTAAGAAAAATTGACTTGGTGCAGAGTGTCCATCAAGTCAACTTACGGCAATCCTATAGGGTTTTCAAGGAAAGAGATGTTCACCACTGCCTGCCTCTGCATAGCAACCCTGGACTTCCTTGGTGGGCTCCCATCCAAGTACTAACCAGGGTTGACCCTGCTTAGCTTCTGAGACCTGACGGGATCAGGCTAGCCTGGGCCAAGGGCTATTATAGCAGTGTCCCCCTGCCCCCCACCTCAAGGTAGTATGAAAAAGAGAACAAACACTACATACGCGAGTGTGGGTGTAGCAGTTAGAGTATTAAACCAGGATCTAGGAGATCCAGCTTTGAACCTCCACCCTGCTGTGGAAGATGGTGGTTGACCTTGGGCCAGTCATTCTCTTTCAGCCTACCTCACGGGATGATTTACAACCTTAAGAACAAAAGAACGTAAGAGAAGTCAATGTTGGATCAGGCCAATGGCCCATCCAGTCCAACACTCTGTGTCACACAGTGGCCAAAAATACCAGGTGCCATCAGGAGGTCCAGCAGTGGGGCCAGGACACTAGAAGCCCTCCCACTGTTGCCCCCCCCCCCAGGCACCAAGAATACAGAGTGTCCCTTGCCCCAGACTGAGAGTTCCTATCTATACCTTGTGGCTCATAGCCCCTGATGGACCTCTGCTCCATATGTTTTATCTAATTCCCTCTTGAAGCCATCCATGCTGGTAGCTGCCACCACCTCCTGTGGCAGTTAATTCCATGTGTTATAATCCCTCTTTGGGTGAAGAAGGACTTCCTTTTATCCGTTCTAACCCGACTGCTCAGCAATTTCATGGAGTGCCCACAAGTTCTTGTATTGTCAGAAAGGGAGAAAAGGACTTCTTTCTTGACCTGCTCTGTCCCATGCATAATCTCGTAAGCTTCGATCATGTTACCCCTCAGTCGTCGTTTCTCCAAGCTAAAGAGCCCCAAGCTCTTTAACCTTCAGGTGGGGGCTGGCACACT
This sequence comes from Gekko japonicus, assembly GCF_001447785.1. Lineage (NCBI taxonomy): Eukaryota > Metazoa > Chordata > Lepidosauria > Squamata > Gekkonidae > Gekko > Gekko japonicus. The sequence continues at coordinate 153,458 of NW_015169239.1, read as the reverse complement.
CCTGGACCTACAGCTGATCTCCAGATGGCATGGATAGCTTATGTATTTATTAATTTAAAACATTTATCCCACTTCTCCAGGAGAAAATGGCTGCTCTTGAAGGTGGACAGTATGGCATTATACCCTACCGAGGTCCCTCCCATCCCTAAATCCCACCCTCCCCAGGCTCTGCTCTTAAATTTTCAGGTATTTCTGGGCCTGGAGCTGGCCACCCTACCTCATGGTTTGTTTGTTTGTTTTTCTCCTGAGGATAATACGGAGAAGGGGAGAATGCTGTAAGCCCCTTTGGGTCCCCATTGGGGGAAAACGCGGGGTACAAATAATAAAATAAAGAAATATTTGCCTACCGAGCCTTCCCCTTCAGACTGTTGAATTCAGATAAGTGACGCTTTTGTCATGGCAAAGTATTACTTCGAGGTATGGACGGGACTGGACCACCTTCTCTCTTGGCTGTTGAGGCCATCATCAGAGGTCCTTCTTGAAGCCTTCAGAAGTGAGACTGCGGCCTCCTAAAAATGTAAATCTGGTGCCTGCCGTCTTTTAGGTACCAGGCAAAGACTGTTTGCCGTCTTTATTAGAGCTTCTAGTAGATTTTTTAAAATGTTGTGTGTCTGTACCCCTCGCCTCTCTAGCTGTTAGATCAAGATGGGTAGCCGTATTAGTCTGTCTGTAGCAGCAGAAAAGAGTAAGACATTGCTGTGAAGAAGAAGGGTAAGACATTGCTGTGAAGAAGTGAGCAGTGACTCACGAAAGCTCCTACCCTCCCACAAATTTTGTTAGTCTTTCAGGTGCTACTGGGCTCTTACTGTTTTCTATTCCCTAGCTGTGTATGTGTTCTGATGATACCATTGTGTTACTGGTTTTGCTTTACTCTTTTGGGGATTTCATTTCAATTATATTTGAATTGTTGTCATTCTGCTTGTGTTATTACTGAAAGTCTCCTGACAATAATAGTAGAACCGTCATTTAACGGAACGGGGGATGTACGTTTTCAAAAATAAATGAACATAAATGATTGTGTGTGGTAGGTAAAATTGCATTTTCACTGGAGAGTAGCCTAAGAAAATGACACCAAATGGAAATTACAGCTCATTGATTGCCTCCAAATTGTGACAGGGGTGCAGTCAATTTTCAAAACGGCTGTTGGCCCTGGCTTCTTGCGTTTTCGTGGGCAAAAACACCTTTGCGTTGCTCTCTAATGAGCGTTTGATTGTGATGCTGTTTTATTGATTACCGGAACCCAGTCAGAATAAATGCTTCAAATAATAAACGAATACCTTCCTGTCTTGGCCCTCCCCAATATGCTGAGAAGTGGAAGCAAGGAAAAGGCAGTCTGGGGTTAGGGCAGCTATACAAGAAGATCTAATATTTCCAAAAGTATGAGCCCAGAGTATGCTTGTCTAAAGCAGTGGTCCTCAATGTGGTGTTAGCAATGCATTTCCCAGCTCTCCCCCCTTCTTCCGAAAGGAAAGGACCAATCGTGGCTTTACTATACCTTACTGACGATGTCTCCACCACCTTTCCTGGTGCCCCGCCAAGTGTTTTTAGAAAGTGGGTAGGGCCAAGTGGGGCTTTTGCCCATCACGTTTTCTGATTGGCTATTGGAGATTTGATTGGCTTTGCAGCTAACACCACAGCACAAGGATCTTCACTGTGTGACTAAAGGTAAGCTGTGGCGGCCATTTTGCGTCTGGGTCCACCTCTTAAAAGACACCTGTTCCTTGGGAGGAAAGCGATGGCGAACCTAAACAGCATGATAAAATGTAGAGACATTACCCTGCCAACAAAAGTTCGCATGGTCAAAGCAATGGTATTCCCAGTAGTCATGTATGGCTGCAAGAGTTGGACTATAAGGAAGGCTGAGCGCCGAAGAATAGATTCTTTTGAACTATGGTGCTGGAGAAGACTCTTGAGAGTCCCTTGGACTGCAAGAAGATCAAATCAGTCAATCCTAAAAGAAATCAACCCTGACTGTTCCCTGGAAGGCCGGATAATGAAACTGAAGCTGAAATACTTTGGCCACCAAATGAGAAGGGAGCACTCCCTGGAGAAGACCCTGATGCTGGGAAAGATTGAAGGTCAAAGAAGACGGGGACGGCAAAGGATGAGATGGTTAGACAGTGTCATAGATGCAACGAACATGAAATTGAGCAAATTTCAGAGAACAGCGGAAGACAGGAGGGCCTGGCGGGAGCTGGTCCATGGGGTCGCGAAGAGTCGGACTCGACTGTGCGACTGAACAACAAAACCACCTCTTGCAGCAACCTTTTTTGTGGCAGCCATTTTGTCGTTATGCCCATCACACTGTGTCAGAACTCCAGAGCTGCCCACAAGCTCAAAACAGTTGGAGACTCCTGCCTTACTAGGGCTGCCAAGTCCCCCCGGGGGGCGGAAAACCCCCCGTCCCAGAGGCCCGTTCCCCGACGCCAGGGAATTGGGCCCCGGGGGGAACCCCGCCCCAGCGTGCACGTCACAGGGAAGTGATGTCATGATGCCGGGCATGCTGGGGGTGGGGCCACGGCCATACAAGGGAAAACTCTATGGCCCCACCCCCAGCGTGCCCAGCGTCATGACGTCACTTCCCTGTGACGTACATGCGGTGTGCGCGCCAGGAGCCACACAGGAGTCCCCCGCCGGCAAGGTAGGTAACACTTGGCAACCCTATGCCTTACTGGAACAAGAGGTACTTCAGAACATCTTAGAAGATCCCATATTTGTGTCTGTAAGGAGCACCCAATTGGGAATGACTGCTTGTATCATTGGAGGACACCTGGTTTCAACTTCCCAGCATTTTATGATAGGCCCTAGCCTCCTGGTGCAGCCTTTTTTAATTAATTAATTTATTTTATTAGATTTATATACTGCCCTTCCCAGATGGGCTCAGGGCGGTGTACAGCAGGTAAATAATACACTTAAATATATTAAAATAACAATTCACATATAAATATCATAAAATACCATATGGCAGCCATTTGGTGGTTGGCCACGCCCCTGCCTCATGGCAGCTATTGTGCGGTGGCGACCTGTTGTCAGAATTCCAGAAGTGCCTACAGGCTCAACAAAGTTGGGGATCCCAGCTCTAAAGATGCAGCAATGTGGCTGAAAGGAAGTGGGTCTTACTTGGTCAGTACCTGAACCAGAGGCTTCCTATCCACTGCCTTAAATTCTGTGATGGAAGACGGAGAGGACATAATTGCTAATCTACATGATTTGTGTCATAATAATTCTAGAATAATCTCAAACAAATTTATTGGTTTACCAATGTTCTTTGCAGGGGTCATTTTGTAGAAAAAGAGGTGCAGGAGCTCATTAGCATAACTTATTTGCATATGCCACACATACCCCTGACATCACCGGAAGTGTGTCAGAAGGCAACACCCACCGCTCAGGCTCCACTGGACTGTTTTGGATTGCTAGCTATTGGGGGGGGGAGCATGCAGATCTGTCCTCACAGAGGAGGGAGAGCTTGTACCTGAATAAAACTTGGCCTTAAAGGTGCCACTGGACTGCTTTGGACCGGGGGCCAGGGGGAGCTCTGCAACTTACCTGGCTGCTTCTTGCTCTGACTGAGGGCTGCTGGGAGCAGGAGGTGTGGCTTGTTGCATGTGCCCGCCCCCTGGGCTCTTTACTGCCGGAACTCCGCTCCTATGCGCTCTTGCAGGAAATGACCCCTGGTTCTTTGTATTCCAAGATGGATTAAAAGACAATGCTAATAGTGCTTTAAGTTGCCAACTTCCAGATAGGCCCTGGGCTGTGGCGGATTGGGGGCCCTGAAATCGGGGGATCCCCTGGCCCCACCGGGGGAATGGCAACCCTAACCATAAGACGTACAGCTGTCTGGGTCAAAACACTTTTCTGTTCAGCTGTTTGCACTGGTACTGGAGTCGGGCTAGAACAAGAGAACTGGCGACCACCAGCTGAGCGGCTAGGAGGGATAGTCGCAGAACACAGAGATAAAACGCAGAATGATCTTGGGAGGTTGGAAAGTGCGCTGTAACTGACTCAGTGAAATTCAACCGAGTCAGTGCCAAGTTCTGCAGTTAGGCAAAAAGAATCAAATGCAGAGGTGCAGGATGGGTGCGGGGTTCCTGGCATGTGAAGAGGGCTTTGCACTTGCCATTGATCACCAGCTGAACATAAGTTGGCACTATGACGCATCTACTGAAAAGGCAAATGTGGTTTTTGACTGCATTAAAAAAGGTAAAGGTTCCCTTGCTCGAAAGCCAGTCGAATCCGACTCTAGGGTTGCGGTGCTCATCTCCGTTTCAAAGCCGAAGAGCCAGCGCTGTCCGAAGACATTTTCGTGGTCATGTGGCTGGCATGACTAAACACCAAGGCGCTCGGAACACTGTTACCTTCCCACCAAAGTGGTACCTATTTATCTACTTGCAATTTCTTGCTTTCGAACTGCTCGGTTAATAGAGGCATAATATCGAAGTCACAAGTAATTTCCACCAATTTCACCCTTCCTGCTGCAAACCCCCTTCAGGAAGCGGGTCGCCAACCTCCAGGCAAGGACTGGAGATCTCCTGGAATTACAGCTGGTCTCCAGGTCACAACGATTCATTCCTCTGGAGGAAATGGCTGCTTTGGAGGGTGGACTGTGTGGCATCACACTCCACAAAGGTACCCCAAACTCCACCACCCCCAGGCTCAAGTCTCCAGGAATTTCCCAACCTGGAGTTGGCAACCCAAAGAGGGGGAGATGGGACATTTCCTCTGGATCTAACCCAATAGTTCCACTCTACTGCATTCTAGTCAGAGCTCATCTGGAGTCCCATGCCCACTTCTGTGAAAGATGTTGGGGATGCCCTAGGGATGTTTAGGGCAAAGTCTTGTTCCCTGCTGTTCCCCAGGGCAAGATTAGATGGCATGGCTTTAAGTTACAAGAAAGTAGGTCTAGGTTGAATGTTAGGAGACACCTCCTAACAGTAAGAGCTAGGGTTGCCAATCCCCAGTTGGGGGCAGGGGATCTCCCAGTTTGGAGCCTCTCCCCCCACCTCAGGACTATCAGAAAGCAGTGGGGTGTGTGTGAAGAAATAGCTGCTGGGTACTCCATTGTACCCTGTGGAGACAGGTCCCCTTAGGGTGTAATGGAGAATCGATCTGTGAGTATCTGGGGTTCGGGGGGGCCCTGTTTTTTGTTGTTGTTTTTAGTCAGAGGCACCAAAATTTCAGCATAGCTGCTGGTGCCTCTCCTCAAAAAAACCTCCCAAGTTTCAAAAAGATTGGATCAGGGGGTCCAATTCTATGAGCCCCAAAAGAAGGTGCCCCCATCCTCAATTATTTCCAATGGAGGAAAAGCATTTAAAAGGAACGCGGTACTTGCTTTAGAGTTCCTTCTCCCGGAGGCTCCTGGTAAGTCCTCTGCCTGCTTGTCAGCCTCACCCGGCAATGGTTCAACAACAGAACCAACTACCTCAAGTGAGTGACGGGATCCGTGGGCAAGTGGTGTGAGGAGGGGAAGTCAGGAGACTGCAGAGGGGGGGAGGGGGTGCACATGGTCAGGTGTGTGTGGTCAAAGCTGTCAAGAAATAGAAAGGACATTGGCTAGGGGGCAGGACTATGTGCCTGAGGTAAAACAGTGTGGGAGGAATGGCAGTGAAGGCGGAGATACAGGACGTGTGGTGGTTTCCCCCCTGCCTCCTCCTACCGCAGCTCAGGGAGGATTGGCGAAGCCACTACATGGGGGGTGGGGGGTGGAGCCAAGCGGCCAGCAGTGCCACTTCCTCACCAAACAGTGACCATGAGGGGGTTGGCGAGAGTGGGTGTGCGGAGTGTTGGTTTGCCAATGAAGGGATGAGGCTGGCAGGGGAGAGAGGAGGGCTGGCCCGTGGATTGAGAGGCCGTTGTACATTGTGTCTTGTGCATGCCGCTCTGAGGGGAAAAATGTCCAGGACTCAGAAGCGAGTAGAGGAGCAAAAGGGAAAAGGACCGCTGCTGTTGTCGCCACGTGTCTGAACAGCTGTGGAACTGGGAGGCAGAGTGGATGTCGGGGAGCTTGGGGGATGGCGACCTCCCTTTCCCCCCATACCTGTTCTCAGCTCATGAGGGAAAAGGGGTTGCAGGGGGACAAAAGGCACCCCTTGGAGATTTCAGAAACAGCTTGGACCACCTCACAGGGTGGGGAGGGGGAAGTCCAGTGCGCCTCCTTGAGATCCTGGAAGGGAGGACGGGATGAGAGGAAGCAAAGAACGAGAGACGGATCGTTGCCATGCTCGGCTGCTGAGGCCGGGCATATAGGTGTGCACGCTGAAACACTACCTTATTTACTTGCGAGGAAGATGACTCGTCTCCTAAAAGTGCTATAGATACAAAAAGTGACAGATTTGTATGGAAATGTAAGATGCCTCCCCCCCTTATGGTATCCCTTGGGGGGGGGACCCAGTCTTGCATACGATTAAATACATTTAATGGGGCTCTTGTGCATTCCCCAGTAAATCAGTTGCTTTCACTCCCTAGGAATCAATTGCTCTTGTTTGTATTTTGAGTAAAAAGAAATCGTGAATCGGGTTTGCCTGTGTCATTTATAAGGTTTGTATCTCCAGTACCTGGAATGACATTCTATGCACACATGGCCCAGCCTGACAAAGTCACATGCAGATCTGTCCTCACAGAGGAGGGAGAGCTTGTACCTGAATAAAACTTGGGCTTAAAGGTGCCACTGGACTGCTTTGGACCGGGGACTGTGGGGAGCTCTGCAACTTGCCATCAGCTCCGGCCTTCACAGCAAATGAGTTTAGCACCTCTCCTATGGGATCTTCTAAGTCGACCGATGGTGTTTTCCACTACGTTGTATGAGGACAAGCCTGGAGGATTCAGGAGTTGAGGTTTTTTCATATTGTTATGATACCCCAAAAAGCTCTGTGGATGAGGATTTCTACTTTATTATAACATGCAGGCCAGACGTAGTATGCATTGGTTTCAGACTTAGTATGTATTAGTTTTAATGGTAAATCCCCGTGAACCTGCACGTTCAGTTTTGACCTCAGATGAAGACTTGTCAAAATGGCTGTCATTTTCTTACTAACCTATCATAACTAAAGGTATGTGTCATGTATTGCATATGTACATATTTACAGAAATTACAATGAGCTGTAATTTAATTCTTTAAGAGGCGTGTAACTTGTTTGTTCCAGCTATGTGAGCCCGTGTCTAATTTTCCCAATGGAAGAGCTTTTGAGGATTCAGTATGAAAACTGGCCAGCTCAGACCTTTGTAAAGTAAGGGGGGAGTTGGAATACTCCGCATGGGAAGCCAGGTCCCATCTGGATCGAGCACCCAAACGGTCAGGGGACTGTGAAGCCCAGGAAGAGTTCTAGTTGCGTGGAGCAGCCAGGTGTGTTTGCGATGGTGTTCGTCACTGGAATCCTCCTATGTTGCCATTCCTCCGTACCGGGTAAAATCATCTATTAACTCTGTAATAGCTACAGCCCATTCAAAGAGCTGGGAGCCGAGTCTTTGAGCCGGGAATGGGGGTGGATTAAAAAAAAGTGCCGGAAAACCAATCATGTATGAAATTTGGTGGGGTTTGGAAATAACTTTGTACTTTGAAAGTATTAGTAACATATCCACAGGTGACATCAGTCTTCATTAAATCAAAGATGTGCTATTCGGAGAAGGAAATCCTTATCCCCCCCCCACCCACTTTGGACGTTCCCTTTCTTCCTTCTTGCTCTCTTCCCTTTCTTTCCGAAGTCTTGAACCGGCACCGCAAAAGCTGGTTTTTAAATCCTGCTCCTGCCCCTGCATTTTTCCGACCCAATTAGGCCATTACCAGGGCTAAATGAGGCATAGAGCCTCCAAAAGTCACACCGTCGTCCCGGAGATGGAGCGTGTGTTGCCGTGGACTTGGCAGGGAGGTAAGCCGGTTGATACTCACTGAAGGGTGACCCCTCCAGTGTTTGTGCATTCCAGGCTGTGCATAAAAGATCACCTTCACAGAGAGAAAGCCTGAAAAGATCCTCTTTCTCTCTCTCTCGCTCTCTCTTTTGCAATTTTAAAAAAGAAAATCTTAAATTTTAGACGTTTTCCTCCAGAAAGACACCGCATGATCATTGGTGCCTGTCTGTGAGTGTCCCAAACACTGTTTGGCCTTCCTTTGGTGATAAAAGGCCATTAATCCTGGACCAAAACATTGGTTGCTCCAGGGTGGAGATAGGATTATTTGAATCATGAAGGGGCAGGCTTTCAGACCCACATAGCCACCCTTTCAGATGTGTTGAGCCGCTGCCTGGGGGTTGGTGGAAAGCATGTGATCCCAAGTCTCTCTGATCTATCCCAGCAAGATGTCATTCTTACTGCCGTGACCATGGGCCTGTCTGATGTGGGGGACAAATGAAATAAGAGCTGAAAGAAGGAGCCCAAGTAGGGGTTCCAGCTCTGGGTAGGGAAATTCTTGGAGATCTAGGGATGGAGATAGGGGAAGGTGGGGTTTGGGGAGGGGCTGGACCTCAGCAGCGTGTCGTGCTATAGAGTCCACCTTCCAAAGCAGCCATTTTTCCCCAGGGGAACTGGTCTCTGTAGCCTGGAGAGCAGATATAATTCCAGGAGCTCTCCAGCCACCTCCTGGAGGTTGGCAACCCCACAAAGACAAACGTTTTCTGATCGTCGTGGACCACCCAGGGAGCCCTATACAGCCAGGGACCTGCATATCTTCAGGAGCATCTCTCCCCATCCGTGTCTTCCAGAGCGTCATGACCAATGCTCCCTCTAAGCTGGGGAGTCTTGGGAGCAAAAATTCTACTTCGTGAGCTACTGGCATGAAAGTCGTGAGCGAGCGATTTGGCTACTGCGTAAATTAGTTTGCCCCGGAGCCATCCTTCCTGAGCTAAGACAAGAATGTGTGAGCCGGAGGCTCAAAAACCGTGAGCTAGCTCACACTAACTCAGCTTAGAGGGAACACTGGTCATGACCAACATCTGGTTATCTGTGGCCCCAAGGATGTCTGGCTGGTCTTGACTATGGCCAGGGCCTTTTCTGCCCTGGCCCCAGCCTGGTGGAACAAGCTCCCACTTGAGACCAGGGCCCTGCAGGATTTATTACAATTCCATCGGGCCTGCAAAATGGAGCTGTTCCACCGGGCCTTCAGATGAGGCAGTGGACATCCAAATCCATCTTTGGCCTCCCCTGGTGATAATGCTGGCCTCTGACCAGCCCAAGCAGAGCATTGTTGTCACAGGGCTATTTTTGGGCAGGAACACACAGGAATAGAGTTCCGGCTGGCTCCCAAGTTGGCCACGCCCAGCAGGAAATCATTAGCATAATAGGCCACACCCAACAGCAGAAATTCATTAGGATTGGCTACATTAGGGGTGTGTGGCCTAACATGCAAAGGAGTTCCTGCTCCAAAAAAAGCCCTGGGTTTTGACAACAAGCAAGGTAAACAGAATAAGAAGCAAAAGGTGGGTGTGGCTGGATGAGCACACTTCTGGTAACATGGGGGTGTAGCCTAATATGTTAATGTGCTGTGCTGTCAGGGGTGTGGCCTAATAGGCTAATGAGTTCCTGCTGGGCTTTTTCTACAAAAAGAGCCCTGGCACTGTCGAGATGAATCAACCTTTCCAGTCCTTGTTTTACTTGCTCTAAAGGGGCTCTCAGATCTTTTCCAGTAAATTTTTTTTTCGGAAAGTACTCACAGTGGTGAAATTTTGCTGACGTTCATAGGGTCTTGAAGAATTTGCAGTCCCCCCCTCGTCTGGTATTCACAGCTTCGCAGCTGAGGGGAAGCCTCAGTTTCACTTACTCGGGCTTGTGCGTTGGAGTGATCCGGGCTCAATCCGCTCCCCGTCGCAAGTGAAGAGCCCAGGATTGAGCTCCTTGCTTAGGACCCCTCTTTGGGAGGATCCAAGGGGGCTCAGAAGAGAGTTTAAAACACACACACACCCCATGCTCGGCAGTCCTGAACAGCTTCCTGGAGCTCCGGGTAGCTGGTCCGCTGCTGCCGTGCCAAAACTGGAAGATTGATGGAAGTGGCTAGCCATTACCTTCCTCTGTCTTCTCCAGTCTTCCATCCGAGTACTGACCATGTTCCACCATACTTACCTTCAAGGTTGTGATAAGCTCAGACTAAGATGGGAATTCACTGCCACAGGAAGTGGTGGCAGCTACAAGCATTGGGCGGCTTCAAAACAGAATTAGGTAGGCATATGGAGCGGAGGTCCATCAGTGGCTATTAGCCACAAGGTATAGATAGGGACTCTGGGGCAAGTGATGCTCTGTCATCTTGGTGCTTGGGGGGGTCAACAGTGGGAGGGCTTCTAATGTCCTGGCCCCACTGGTGGACCTCCTGATGGCACTGGTATTTCTGGCCACTGTGTGATACAGAGTGTTGGACTGGATGGGCCTTTGGCCTGATCCAACATTGGCGTCTCTTATGTTCTTATCTTATTTGGGCTGGTGGGAAGTGAAGGAGACGGGTACAAAGTCAGTGACCATCTGCAAAATAGATTTTACATGCTCATAGAGATAGTTTGTACATGCACAGCAGACATTAGGGTGGAGTATTTTTGCAAAGTTTCTTTAATATGCAGTATTTCTCCCCCCCACCCCCCACCCCGATATTTTTGGACTGAGGGATTCGAGTGAAAAACTGTGCTGGACTTGTGGAGATCAAGACAGCAGAGACGGGCTTGTATAAGAGAGAACGCTTATTTTTGTAAAACCCTGTGTGCGCAAGGCAGCATACAGATCTAAAAGCCAATAATCTCTGAGACTACTTTCTAACATCTCATTGCAGGAGGCCTTAAAGATAGACTCTGCCTAATGCATTGGAGGTTCTGAAGATGCAAGGAGCGGCTGGACCAGCGAATTGCAATGGATAAGATAGCTGAAGAAACGCAAGCTCTGGGGCTGCTGTCCTGTGGCTTACCCTGCTCCGGACATGCTCACCGAATCCCAAGCATGCAGCATTCAGAAGAGCGAAAGTTCATTGGAGGTTATCTGGCCTAACCGTTTCTGTCTACACCTGTTTTGAAGTTTGCATCGTGTAATCCCCTTTTGAACCAGAGGAACGATGACTTTATATCGCTTCTGTTTCCTCCTCTTTGCGTTCACTTGGAATACCTCCGCCTATGGACCCAATCAAAGGGCACAGAAGAAAGGAGACATCATTCTCGGGGGACTGTTCCCCATTCATTTCGGAGTGGCTGCAAAACACCAGGATCTGAAATCTCGGCCCGAATCTGTTGAGTGCATAAGGTAAGCCCGAGTGAGCGTGTGTGAGGTGACATGCTGCCCGGCCTGAAAGCCTCATACATTTATCATGACCAAATGGGAATTAAGTTCCTGTGTTGCTAAGCAGGCTATAGGACTCTCCAGATGTGATTGAAGTGGCTTGTTTCTCTAACTGTGACATGCTATTTACATGCACCTTCCCACTGCATGCGATCGTGCTTCCAATATATGAAAATTTCTTAAACTGGGCCGTACTGTTGGGCCAATTTAGCTTAGTCCTTCCTGTTGTCACTGACAACAGCTCTTGAGCATTTCTTGCAGGAACGAATTCACTTCCACTTGCGGTCTTACATGGGCGATTGACAGGCCAAGAAAGGGGATCTAGAGTTCGTATCTGTGATAGGTCTTCATTAGATACTATTGAGCCTTTCTTCTTTTTCTGTGTAATTTAATCGGATCTGAGAAGAACATTTCTGGATCGAAATAAGAAGCCTGTACGCTCTTCTAACAATCATTTAATGACTGTTAGCGGACCCGGACTTTAATATAACAGTAGATGTGCGCGAATATGTAGCTGCTGCAATTAAACGTTTTTAATGAATATTGAACAACAGTTTTTTGTTATACTGCTGTCTTTTTTCTGGTTGAACAGCCTATTGGCTTTAAGACCTAGATGGGATGGGAGATGTCTTCCCTGGGCCTGATAACTTAAGGACCGCCAGTCCCATTACGACCCCCTGTAGTGCTTGCATTCCATTTCACACGGACTTCTGGCCCTCGGGTAGCTTGTTTAATTTCGACCAGAACAAGGGCTTTTTTTGGTAGACAGCCAACATTTTTATTTATTTATTTATTTTATTAGATTTATATACCACCCTCCCCAAATGGGCTCAGAGTGGTGTACAGCAATTAAATAATACAATTAAAATAGTATTAAAATAACAATTTACACATAAAATGTCATAAAATACCGTGTAAACAAAGAGGTAATCAGATGACCAATCAAAATCAGGCCACTGGTGGACAGTTTGGCCAGAACAGTTAGGGCCAGAGAAGCTGCTCGGCGGAAGAGCTCCATCTTGCAGGCCCTGCGGAAGAGCTCTGTCTTGCAGGCCCTGCGGAACTGCAGTAAGTCCCTCAGGGTCCTGATCTCATAGGGGAGCTCATTCCATCAGGCAAGGGCCAGGGCTGAGAAAGGCCTGGCCCTGGTCGAGGCTAGTCGGACGTCCCTGGGGCCACTAACAGATGTTGATTTGTGGATCTCAGTGCCCTCTGGGGCTCATATGGGGAGAGGCAGTCTCGTAAGTATGGAGGAATGCTCTGTCTGAAGCAACTCGTGCCCTGTGGGACCTCAGGTCCCTGACCTGTCTACGTTTTGCAGAGCCTGTCAAATGGAATTATTCCCCCAGGCATTCCATTGAGGCAATCTTACTGGGCCTACTACCAGCTTCTCTGTTTGTCATGCCAGAGCGCCAGTGTGTTAAACGGTTTTATAGACTATTTGTAATTTATTTATGTTTTGTATTTGTGTTGTTAATCACCCCGAGCCCCGATTGCAGTCGGCAGTCAGTAAAATGGTAAAAACGGTCCTTGAGAAATGCATTCCATTTATATTGAACGCTGTTATTACCAGGGTCATTCCAACCTTACAGAACTTACGGAAAAGAAAAGAAAAATCCCGCTAGCAAAGGAGTGAAAATCAATACTGCCTATCAATGATTTTAAGGCTGGGCCTTGGCTAGTCCCGTGGTTCTTAGGAACCTTAGCAGGGGATGTTTAATGAGAAGATCGATAATGGTAGACTGGTTTTCTAGAGAGAGGGTGTGCCACTGCTAATGGTTCTCCTTAAAAGGCAGAGCTACATGGGAGTAAGGCTGCCCTTTCAGGTCAGGCAACAGTGAGTCTTCAACAGCGTGGCCAGCCTCCTGCGTAAACGCAGAATGCGTCTTCTGAGAATACTTCCCTAAATCCTCTGCAACACATGGGTGTTTTCTGTCTAACACACAAACCTCTCACCAGCAAACGCTGTCACCCACCGCTGCTCCAAGCGGCAGTGGGAGAAAAATAAAATAGAAAACAGTGATGTTGCTGATGAAGAAGAAGAAGAAGAGATTGGATTTATACCCTGCCCTTCACTTGGAGTCTCAGAGCGGCTTGCAAACTCCTTTCCCTTCCCCTCCCCACAACAGACACCCTGTGAGGTGGGTGGGGCTGAGAGAGCTCTTTCCAGAACTGTCCTTGAGAGAACAGCTCTGAGAGGACTGTGGCCTGCCCGAGGTCACCCAGCAGCTGCATGTGGAGGAGTGGAGAATCAAACCCAGTTCTCCCAGATTAGAGTCCGCACACTTAAGCACTACACCAAACTGGCTCACTACACCAAACTGATGTCGCCACATGGCTTCCAGGCAAAACCATGGAGCTTCTGGCGATTCCTGGAGCTACCCTTTGCCACATCTGAGTTTTACGCAGAAGTGGTGTAGAGATGCCACCAGTGTCACTTTCACCCATGGGAGACAGCTTGGTGTAGTGGTGAAGAGCGGCAGACTCTAATCTGGAGAAACGGGTTGGATTCCCCACTCCTCTACATGAAGCCCAGTTGGGTGACCTTGGGTCAGTCACAGCTCTCTCAGAGCTGTTCTCTCAAGAGCAGTTCTCGCAGAGCTCTCTCAGCCCCACCTACCTCACAGGGTGTCTGTCGTGGGGGGGAGGAAGGCAAGGCGATTGTAAGCCACTCCTTCGAGTAGTGAAGGGCAGGAATTTAAAACCAACTCTTCTCCTCCTCATAGTGGAGAGAAGGAGACTATGGCAGGTGGGCCAGACTCAGAGCTCTGTGTCAGAGCTTGGTCACAGAGAAGGGGCTTAAGAAGCACCTGGTTTTTGTCTCCTCCCTGGCCAGGCTGCTTCAAGCACCTCTTATGCTCCATCTACACATCAAAAGTCAAATCTTCTCAGGCACCTTTGACACAAGGGTCCACCCTTGTCTTTCTGGCCATCTTATGACATTTCTGTCCTAGGTGAGAGCTGGTTTGATTAGTTCCTACACCTCTCTGGAGTCCCGGCTGATAGCTGCACTTCTTTGCTTGGAATTTGATACTTTAAAAAGAAAGAAAAAACCCTAGTAATTTTGTACGTGGGGATTTTTCTCTTCCGCTCTGAGGACAAATTGTCAGATCTATTTTAGGAATCCAATCAGCCGAGTTTTGCACCTGTATTTATCTTTTGGGGGTGGTGGTGGAGGAAATTGTCTTCCCACTTATTATTTCTTTGTAAAGTAAATTAATGAGGAGGGGAAGGAACTACCTTTTAATTATCAGTTGCTGATTGGAATAAAACAAAATTTTATTCCTGTGCAAACAAAAAAAAAGTATTTGTGTTTGTTGGGGAACAACATGAGAACCTCGTATCACATGCACAATGGCGGTTTTGTACCCCCCCCCCAGCTGCACCCTGGCTCTGTTCTGTTTGCAACCACAGCAGGCAAGGAGAACCAGCCATAGCCTCCACCCACCTGCTGTTTTTGAGTCCGCAAACTACCCTCTGGAGTTGCTCTTGCCTCCATTGTAAAAATCACATTACCTAACATGGCTGCATGAGTAGGTCTGCCAGTCCATCCGCTATGGCAGAAGGTCCCTTGGTGGCAGCCTTCTTTGCCTGCCGGCACTCTGAGGAACAGCGGGAGAAATATTATAAAAACAGTGACATTAGTGATTTTGCTACATTACTTCCAAGGAAAACCTGCAAGTGACAGAAGGTAGTTCTAGGAATCACCAGAAACTCTATGATTTTGCCATAGAATACCAGTGGTAAGTCCTAGAGCCAACCTCTGTCACTCTGGGTTTTCCCTAGAACTGATGTAGTGACATCAGGGATGTCACCCCCACACACACACACACATCCCTGCCCCCCGCCTTCTCACTAACTTCTAACTTGGCAACCCTAAATGGAGGCAACTGAGGATTTGTTCGTGGTACCCCCTTGATATACTGATGTTTCCAAATGACTGAGAAAAGAGAGATCCATCTCCGTTTTCTGTTAATGATCATTCTGCATATGCTAAGAGGTACTACCTGTCGTGTAACCAGATGGGGCTCGCTGTCAGAGAGGCTCAGCATTAAGGCACGAGATCAGAAGCGTGGCATTTTGTCATGATCAGGAAATTCATTCCCCCCCCTTGGTGGTACATCCCATGCAATGACTTTCTAGTGACTGCTATATCAATCTGATTGTCACCAGGCCTGGCAGCCCTACTGCATTATACAATTTCTGCATAACAGAATTCCACAGCAGAGTCAATAGCAGCTCCGTGGGGTGGTTTCTGGATGTGAAGACAGCATCAGGGATGGGCTAAAACCAATTCTCCCTGCCTGCTGTGGTGGCTGTTGTGCGCAGGTAGGAGTAGGCTTGCCAAGTCCCCCCGGGGGGCGGGGAAACCCCCGCTCCAGAGGCTCGTTCCCCGCCGCCAGCGGATCGGGCCCCGGCGGGAATCCCACCCCGACGTGCACGTCGGGTGTCACCCGGAAACTCTATGGTTTTCCCTCGGATGGTCGTGGCCCCGCCCCCAGTGTGCCCGGCGTGGTCGCATCACTTCCGAGTGATGTGGATGCGGCGCGCGCACTCCAGTTGCCAGCCCGGAGTCCCCCACTGCGGCGAAAATCAGACTTGGCAACCCTAGGTAGGAGGCACAAAACTCCCATTGCACACATGATACTAAGTTCTCATGTGGTTCCCCAACCAATATGAGGACATTGTAACATGTAGACAGAGCCTTCGCTGCCATCCTTTTCCTCTTCCTCCCCAGCTCCTGCATAACCCCCTCCTCCTCCAAGACCAGGGAACATCTCTGTGTCACCTGGAAATGGGGCCCAGCGACAGAGACCCTCTCTCACTCAACCTCTTCCCTGGAGCTACCCCCACAAAGGCGATTTCTGGGGCATCTGCTCAATGTGCGTTTCCAAACCACATGCAGGATCACTAGTAGTCTAACAGTACAATCTTAGGAATATTTTCCTTGGAGTAAGCCCACTGAATACCCCTTGGGTAAGATTCTGAGTAGACCTGCTTATGATTGCTCTCTTTGCTGGCAAAAGTATTGTAACCAGCAACTTATCATAGAGTTTCCAGCGATTCCTAGAGCTACCCTATGTCACTTCCTGGTTTTCCCCAGAAGTGTTGCAGTGGTGCACTGGCCATTGCCCCCATGTCCCTGGCAAATCAAACACAGGTGGGTTCTCAGTTTTCCCCACACTGTCCCCTCACACCTGCTGTTATTAACATTTCTACTGTATTTGTATCCTGTCCAAGAGTTCACAATGGTATACATAGTTCCCACCACCCTCTATTGTCCTTAAGGGCCAGTTTATCTACGCAATAGATTTAAGAGGCAAGCCTTCCCCCAGGATGTACTTTAGTGTTGTTTAAAATGTTTGTCAAAGGGTTTTAACCTAATTTATTGTTGTTACCTGCCCTGAACCTCTCACAGTTCTGCAGGGCTGTGAAAACGGAGCTTTTCTGGCAGGCATTTGGATAGGAGCTGCACTTTATCAGCTATGCCCTGTGCCAACCTAGAGCTAGAAGCTACCTAGAATGGTATCCACCGCTGAACGTGCTCATGAATGCACCTTACTATACTGTACTGCCATTGCTATATTAATGGTCTTATGTCATGTTTTATGGATTTTTATTGTGATATATATCTTGTTTTATTGGTTTTATGTAAGCCACCCTGAGCCTGCTTCCGTGGGGAGGACGGGGTAAAAGTTGAAATAATAGATAATAAATAGATAAATAACCTGGTGTGCAAATAGAGAATCCAATAGTCTCCCTCAAATGGATTTCCCAGTCTGAGGAATCTGGTAGTGATACAACACAACCTCTGTCTGCATTTTCCTACAGTGACAATTACAATTTCTTGCCATTCCAGTGAAAACTCATTTGCCGTCCTTCCTTGTTGTGGTCTGTTTGTTTCCTTTCACAAAGTGAAAGTGGCTTCCTTTGAAAAAAAAAAAACCCATTTCCATTGGTCTGCCGTTATTTCCTATGGGGGAAATTTCATGAGGCTGGAGTGGCTGGTTTTCAGTCAAATGGCACCAAAATTGCAGCAGAGTCAGTGCTGACTGTCCACATAACTCCCCCCCCCCAGTTTCAAGCAAACTGGACCAAGGGTCGAACTCTATGGGCCCCTGATCAAGTTGCCTCCAAACTGCACTTTCATTATTCCTTATGGGGGACTTGGGGTGTGTGCGCGGAGTGGCTGTTTTTAACCAAATGACACCAAAATTGCAGTGGCGTGAGTGCTGCCTGTCCACTAAAGAGCCCCCGAATTCCAAGCAAATTGGGCCAAGAGCCTGAATTCTATGAGCCTGTGAACAAGGTGCCCCAGCTCTCTATTTTCCCAGCTATAGGTCTTGCAAAGAACTAAAGGGTTCCACCCCACAAAAAATAAAGGAAAAGAGAATTGTGGCTGTCTGTGGCTTATCTCCAGAGGTAACTGGCTGGAATCTAAATGTGCTCCTTCCTTTGCAATGATCCAGTTGGAAGGGAGAAATGCCATTGCCTAGGAAATTAGTAGAATTGAAGAAAAACATGAGTGCATGATTTGCTAGCTAGCAGCATCCAAAAATGAAAAGCAACACAGATTGTTCCAGGAGAGGATTTTTGTACCGCCTGAGAATCTCAGATTTGTGTTACTATTCCATAAAATCAAGTTTAGATATATATATTTTTAAAAGATAATGACCCAAACCCACAATTTCTGTGTATATTTTTGGCTCAGGAATTTCGTTATGCACACCCCTATGGGAAATGGCCCTTGACCCTGTTGTGCTGGGATCACTGTCCTGCAGAGTAGGTTCGTGTCTCTTCGAAGGCAAGATGTGTCATTTTTTTGGGCCATGTTATTTTTCTTTTTCCAGCTGGGTACACTGTCTCCTCTGTTCCACTCTTTTCCCCGCTTACCTGTATTTTGATTTCTCCCTTTTGTTCTAGATATAATTTCCGTGGTTTCCGCTGGCTGCAGGCCATGATCTTTGCCATCGAGGAGATCAACAACAGCCCCACTCTACTTCCCAACATGACCCTTGGGTACAGCATATTTGACACGTGCAACACCGTTTCCAAAGCCCTGGAAGCCACGCTGAGCTTTGTGGCCCAGAACAAGATTGATTCTCTGAATCTGGATGAGTTCTGCAATTGTTCGGAGCACATTCCCTCCACAATCGCAGTGGTGGGAGCAACCGGCTCTGGGATCTCTACTGCTGTGGCCAATCTTTTGGGTCTTTTTTACATACCTCAGGTACTAATAACACAATCATTACTTTATTTGTCAAAGATGGGATAGGTATGTTTTCCAATTGCATTTGGCTTCCCATTTGCTCACCCATGGTGGGTAAACCCCTAGCTTCAGCTCCAGTCCCGTCTTTGAGAAACTAAGAAGCGGGAGAAAAAATTGCTGTAAAATAGCCTCCATAGTGACTGATGCTCTAGGAATCTCCCCATGTCTCTATAGGCTTTTCCACAGAGATTAAGGGGAATTTCTACAGTGTCACCCGGAATATCTGTTCCCTTGAGAATGATCCCCATTCCGATCTTGGACTGATAGCTGTGCATCAAAAATAAACTGAAATTTTGTAGCACCTTCAGCCCATTTATATTCTACCATACGATTATGTGGGCTGGAGTTGCATCTGAGGAAGTGGACTGTAGCCCAAGGATGGTAGACTGGAAGATGTGTTAGGTTTTAAGCGCCCCAAAACCTGTATTTTTTCTGTCACACCTTGCGTTTTCTTTAAGATAGTGGTATATAGTATATAGTAAGATTGGGAAAGATTGAAGGTCAAAGAAGACGGGGACGGCAAAGGATGAGATGGTTAGACAGTGTCATAGATGCAATGAACATGAAATTGAGTGAACTTCAGAGGACAGCAGAAGACAAGAGGGCCTGGCGTGATCTGGTCTATGGGGTCGCGAAGAGTGGGACTCGACTGTGCGACTGAACAACAAAAAATATAGTAACCATTCACTCCTTACATGCTAAGGCATGGAAGAGGCACTGTGTTTACAGAATAAATTGCAGGAAATGATCCCTTCTAATCTGGTTACGGGCCTGATTATGAGACTGAAACAGCCTTGTTCATTCTGGTGGATGACTTGTGCTATGAGATAGACAGAGGAAGTGCAACCCTGTTGATTCTCCTGGACTTCTTAGTGGCTTTTCAGTATCATCAATCATGGTATCCTTCTGGACTGCCTATCTGAAGTGGGATCAGGAGTAGGGATGGGTACAAACCGGGGAAAGGGAGGTCCGTGCCAGTTCATAGTTTGTGAGGTCACATGAACCACGAACCTTCACGGACCTCCCTGTTTACCGAACCAGTTCCGTTTGTGAGGTTCAGGGGAAGATCGTTCTCGGGAAATCTTCCCTCCCTCTTTTCTGCTGGCGTTGGGGGTGGGGGGAAGAGCTTGCAAAAGGCATTTAAAGGGAACATTCTCTTTAAATGGCTTTTGCAAGCAGGCGATGTGTGCGAGTGAAGCCCAAGCGGTGAGTTTACCTGGAAGTGGTGAACTTGCCGCTTGGACTTCACTGAGGCATGGCACCCACTTGCAAAACCCATTTAAAGGGAGCGTTGCCTTTAAATGGCTTTTGCAAGCAGGGACCGCATGCGAGTGAAGTCCAAGAGGCAAGTTCACCACTTCTGGGTAAACTCGCCATTTGGACTTCACTTGTGTGCAGCTTGCAAAAGCCGTATAAAGGGGACACTTGTATGCGGGGGGGGGAGCGAAAGGGATTGCTGAAATGGCTTGCATCTATTTCAGCCTAACAGCTGATGGGCACAGAGCCCTGCTGTTAGGCTGAAATAGATGCAAGCCATTTCAGCAATCCCTCTCACTTCTCACTACAAACCCCATGAACCTCTGAAACTATGTGGAAGGCCATGGGAGGGTTGTGGATAGGGATGGGCATGAACCTCTGGTTCGTGAACCATGAGCCAGTGATAATCGTCAGGAAATTAGGTTCGTGACGAGGTTCATGCCTAATCAGGAGGCACCATTCTGCAGTGGCTCTGGTCCCACCTGGAGGGTAGGCTTCAGAAGGTGGTGCGGGGTGACTGCTGTCCATCTGCTTGGCCTTTGGCCTATGAGGTCCCACAAGGTTCTCTCTTGTCCTTTATGCTGTTTAACATCTACATGAAACGGCTGTGTGAGATCATCCGGAAATTTGTACTGGGTTGTCACCAATCTGCAGATGACATTCAGGTGTATTTCGCACGTCCAACTGATCCCACGGAGGCTGTGGAATCCCTGAACCGATGCCTGGAGGCAGTTTTGGGTAGTATAAAGGTTCCCTTGCTCGAAAGCCAGGCGAGTCCGACTCTAGGGTTGCGGTGCTCATCTCCATTTCAAAGCCGAGGAGCCAGCGCTGTCCGAAGACGTTTCTGTGGTCATGTGGCCGGCATGACTAAACACCAAGGTGCACGGAACGCTGTTCCCTTCCCACTGAAGTGGTACCTATTTATCTACTTGCAATTTCTTGCTTTCGAACTGCTAGGTTGGCAGGAGCTGGAACTAGAGACGGGAGCTCACCCCGTCATGCGGCAACCCAGGTCTCGAACTGCTGAACTACCGACCTTCCACAGCCTGCAGTTCAGCGTCTTAACCACTTGAGCCACTGCAGCTCCCTTTGGGTAGTATGTGCACTAATAAACTGAAGGTTTATCCCAACAAGATAGAAGTGCCACTGGCGGGCAGAAGGTCTGACCCAAGATTTAAGGTGTCACCCATTCTGGATGGGGTTATACTACCCTGAAGGAACAGGTCCATAGTCTGGGGCAGTGTTCCCTCTAAGCTGAGTTAGTGTGAGCCAGCTCACAATTTTTTTAGCCTCCAGCTCACACGTTTCTGTCTTCACTCAGGAAGGATGGCTCCAGAGCAAACTAATTTATGCAGTAGCCAGATCACTTGCTCACAACTTTAATGCCAGTCGCTCACAAAGTAGAATTTTTGCTCACAAGATTCCACAGCTTAGAGGGAACCTTGGTCTGGGGGCCCATAGTCTTGGACCAAGGCCTACTGCTGGATAAGCAGGTGGCAGCTGTGGCCAAGCGTGCCTTTTCCGCAGTCAGGATGTTGGGTGGAGTGGATCCTAGGGACCGTATCCCTCTAGCCTTGACCAGTGTTCCCTCTAAGCTGAGTTAGTGTGAGCTAGCGCACGGTTTTTTAGCCTCCGGCTCACACATTTTTGTCTTAGCTCAGGAAGGATGGCTCCGGAGCAAGCCAATTGATCCAGTGGCCAAATCGCTCGCTCACAACTTTAATGCCAGCAGCTCAGAAAGTAGAATTTTTGCTCACAGGACTCCACGGCTTAGAGGGAGCGTTGGTCTTGACCCACCTACACTGGCTTCCGGTTTGTTTCCAGACACAATTCAAGGTGCTGGTCTTCACCTTCAAAGCCCTACATTGTTGGGGGCAAACATACCTGAAGGACCGCCTACTCCATTATGAATCGTCTCATCCATTACAGTCATCTTTGTGGGCCCTGCTTTGGATGCCCCGCCTTCTGAGGTTAGGCAGGTGGCGACCCAGGAGGGGGCCTTCTTGGACACAGCAACAAAGCCCTGGAACGCTCTCCCCAGGGCCCGCTTCTGCTGCCATCTTCTGCCAGTGGGTGGAGACTTTTTGTTTCGTTTGGCATTCCTTCAGTGATCTTCCTATTTTTTTTTTCCAATAACAGTTTTTATTGAGAGAAACAATGAGTTAACAATAACAACAATTGGAATAACATGCTTAAATACCCATAATGGGGGTAATCCTACTGTACCCCTGAGATGGAGATTGCTGTGAAACAATTTAACATGAAACATAGCTTTGTTATCACCAAACTTAGTATGATATTTAACCCTAGTACAACTGGCAATCGGTGACGTAATAAACAACGATTACAGTAAAAAAACCTCCAAACAAGGCTTATGAGATATGGAAGGAAAGAGTAGTAATCTATAGCTAACAAGTCACAAATAAGTGTAGAAATTAAACAAAGCATAAATATAAAGTGATTGACGACAAATTTATGTAAATAGTATAAAAGCATTCGAAATAGACAAAAAGGCACTCAATACAAATTAAATCCATTTGATAGAACTCCGTTCCTGTGCGTTCCTGCCCAAAATTAGCCCTGTATATATGTGTGTGTGTGTGTGTGTGTGTGTGTTGTATTTTTGCATTTGTGTGCGTGCGTGTGCCTGGCGATTCCTACTGGGACATGGAGGACGTTCAGAGAAGTGGCTTGATAGCCTGCCTCTGGCTTCCCAGCCCTGGTATTCTCTGGAGGTCTCCCATCCAAATACTTGCCTGCTTAGCTTCCAAGATCTGACGAGAGCACGCTTGCCTGGGCTGTCCAGGTCCGGACAAATGTTTTTATGTCCTGTATACATTTTAACTCTTTTTAAAATTGTTTGAATGATGTATGTTTGGGAGGAGGGTTGATTTCATTGATTCTAAGATGTAATTTTATCATGCATGTTTTAAAATGGTTTGCCACCTTGGCAGCCCTTGGCAGGGCAAACAGGCGGGATACAAATTTTGTAAATAAAGAAATGGTCCTTAGAAGAACCTGGGAGTGCAGTTGAGAAGCAAGCAGCTAATGAGAATGCGCTCTCATGCTCAGCGTGTTGGTGTTCTCGTGTGTCGAAGACATAGCTTGGATCCTATGAATGAGTATTGTGTATGGCAGGTGACCTGCGCCACAGACTGTACCTCTTCTTGCATTAGCGCGTCTCTTTCCACAAGGGCTCACAGAAAGCCGTTGATCTTGTGCAAACAGAAGTGCCAAAGCAAGAGAGAGCACACTTTGCAGCAGAGACCATCTGGGGCTCGTGGAATTCATTTGCCAGATCCAAGCCTGTGCAATGACAGCAAATTCATAAGCATTTGTATAGTACTTTAAAGTGCATCTCAGTTGTCCTCCCCCAAACTCTGTAAATTAGGACAGAATTGTCATGATCCCCATCCTGCCGGTATCGGTTGGAGGCTGATCATGGTTTCCCTCTGTCCATAGCTGAGGCAGAATTTGAATCAGCGACTCTCCAGCTCTCATTCTTGGCCACCATGTTATATCAGCTCTCATGTGATAATGTCGTGGGTAGGGTGAAGAAGAAGAGATTGGATTTATACCCCACCCTCCACTACCTGAAGAGGTCTCATAGCGGCTTACAATCTCCTTTCCCTTCCCCTCCCCCAGCAGACCCCCTGTGAGGTAGGTGGGGCTGAGAGAACTCTTTTGAGGACTGCCCTTGAGAGAACAGCTCTGAGAGAACTTGTGATTGACCCAAGGTCACACCAGCAGCTGCAGGTGGAGGAGTGGGGAATCAAACCCTGTTCTCCCAGATTAGAGTCCGTGCTCCTAACCCCTACACCAAACTGGCTCCTCCCCCAAACTCTGTAAATTAGTTCTGAATATGCCCGCATGCATGCTGTCTAGCTGATGCGGACTGTCTAGTTGATGAGACATCGAGCATCCTGTAAGTCATCCCAAAAACACGGTGCATGTGATTCTAGAGTTTTCTAGGGGTATCGCCATTCCACTGGACATCTCAGTTGCAGGGCCGGCATCAGAGATTAGCTGGGCCAGGCAGTTACTAGTGTCCTGACCAATGCTCCCTCTAAGCTGTGGAGTTTTGTGAGCAAAAATTCCACTTTGTGAGCTACCGGCATGAAAGTTGTGAGCGAGCGATTTGGCTCCTGCATAAATGAGTTCGCCCTGGAGCCGTCCTTCCTGAGCGAAGACAGAAATGTGTGAGTCGGAGGCTAAAAAACTGTGAGCCAGCTCACACTAACTCAGCTTAGAGGGAACATTGGGACTCCTGACTTGTTATGGAGCCCACTTGCCCACTGTCAGTCCTACCAACTTCGTTCTCACTTGGCCCAGTGTCCACATACGTGGTGTCCTTAACATTGCTACATCCTTAACATTGCTACCAGAGAGCAAGTTTGGTGTAGTGGTTAAGTGAGCGGACTCTAATCTGGGAGAACCAGGTTTGATTCCCCACTCCTCCACTTGCACCTGCTGATGTGACCTTGGGTCAGTCACAAGCTCTGGCACAGCTGTCCTTGAAAAAGAGCCCTTTGTGTCAGAGTTCTCTCAGCCCCACCCACCTCACAGGGTGTCTGTTGTGGGGAGGGGAAGGGAAAGGAGTTTGTAAGCTGCTCTGAGACTCCAAGTGAAGGGCGGGGTATAAATCCAATCTCCTCCTCCTCCTCCTCCTCCTCCTCCTTTCTTCTTCTTCTTCTTCTTCTTCTTCTTCTTCTTCTTCTTCTTCTTCTTCTTCTTCTTCTTCTTCTTCTTCTTCTTCTTCTTCTTCTTCTTCTTCTTCTTCTTCATGAAGTAAGAGCACTGCTTCAGCTCCCTTGGGTTGGCACAGGAGATGCTGGAGCATCCTTCTCAGTCATAGGCCCCATTCACTCATGAGCCAGGCCTCTGCTTTGTCTCCACAACTAGTTATGACGCTGAACTGCAGGCTGTGGAAGGTCGGTAGTTCAGCAGTTCAAGACCCGGGTGCTGCATGACGGAGTGAGCTCCCGTCTCTAGTTCCAGCTCCTGCCAACCTAGCAGTTCGAAAGCAAGAAATTGCAAGTAGATAAATAGGGACCGCTTCGGTGGGAAGGTAACAGTGTTCCGTGCGCCTTGGGGTTTAGTCATGCCGGCCACATGACCACGGAAACGTCTTCGGACAGCGCTGGCTCTTCGGCTTTGAAATGGAGATGAGCACCGCAACCCTAGAGTCGGATTCGACTGGCTTTCGAGCAAGGGAACCTTTACCTTTACTTTAAGCACAGAACTGGATCCTGTCTTCCCAACCATAACCTTTTCCCAAGCGATGCTGCATTGCTGGAGATCTCCCCAGGAAACAAAGAGTCATATTGAGATAGTCTGGACTCAGAGTGGCGTTTTAAGTGACCCCTCCAGATTTTTTAATTTCTCCCCACCACCACCACCACCACCAAAGTTAGCCAAAACATTGTGAGACCTTCTGGTTTGAGATTACATTTAAATTGTTAAAGGCTGGTTTTAATTCACTGTATTGTGTTCATTTTTAGATCTTTACCTATCCGTCAAGCTCGGCTAAAACAAATTAATTTTGGCACTGGGAGTTCAGCCACCAGATACCTTGCTCTTGCTTTGAAAAGGTTCACTCAACCACTTCCGCTCCTCTGATTCCAGGCCAAGAAACGATGCAAATGGAATTCTAATTCAGAGAATACAGAATTATCTTAGCAGCTTCGGATTACAAATGCTTAAGGGGCAAGCCCACTATTATAATACAGTTGTTTGGTTGAGCACCAGGGATAAAATTTGGGATCTTGGCAAACAGGCTAATATAGGAGAGCCAGTTTGGTGTAGTGGTTAACCTGGGAGAACTGGGTTTGATTCCCTGCTCCTCCACTTGCAGAGTGCTGGATGACCTTGGGCAAGCCATAGTTCTGACAAGAGCTTTCCTTGAAAGGGCAGTTCCTGTTAGAGCTCTCTCAGCCCCGCCTACCTCACAGGGTGTCTGTTGTGGGGAGGGGAAGGGAAAGGAGACTGTAAGCTGCTCTGAGACTCCAAGTGAAGGGCGGGGTATAAATCCAATCTCCTCCTCCTCCTCTTCTTCTTTGGCTAAATAGCAGAGGCCATTGGTTAAGACAGACAGAAAGATAGTCTTGCTTTTTACCAAGGACAGATCGTGCCTTCGTTTTCTCGATGATGATGATGATGATTGCAGGGGGTGTTGTTTTCTCGATGATGATGATGATGATGATGATTGCAGGGGGTGAGGTGGGGAACAAAGATGGAATAATTTCTTCTAGTTGAGCAGGGGGGGAAATGCAAGAGATGGTGAGATTTTCCCCCATCTCACCCGCTCACTAACTGGCAGGTTTTGCTGGCCTACTCAAATGACACCTTCCAGTTGGCACTGCATTTTCAAGATAGTAAGAAAAATATGGTTTATACATCACATGTGTCTGTGTAGTTCAGAGTAGTCTGTACCTGACTAGATGGAATGCTAGAGAAAGCGTAAAGCCAATAGCAGGAAAGATAAACGTTGACTCTTTAATTTTTGTTCCTTTTTGCTTTAGCATTATTAGTTTTTCTTAAGAGGAAAATGGTCTTCCAGGTCTAAGACCAAATCATGACCAAGAACTCTAGCTATGGTTTGGGCCTGCTGTCTTAACGGACATACTGCGGTTTGCAGATCAGCTGACAAATGAGAATCTGAAATCATTGTCTGATGTGGGTTGCAAACCGTGTTTCTTTGTACCTCTGGTTTGGTATAATGTCTGAACTGATGAACTCCCACTCCAGTCGTTGCTTGGCCTTCAGATACTGCTGTCCCCTGAGGACACAAACTTTTGAAACTGCAGATGGAAAACAAAACAAAAAACGCAAGCGGCTCAAACAAATCACGATTCGCTTGTTATACATTGGGAAGCACAAACCATGGTTTGGTATGACACATAGGGCGAGTCTGCATTGGCTTTCCCCTCCATTGTTATACCGAACCCACGCTGGAACAGAAATTTCCCTCTGCATTGCATGCTGCGGTCACTTTCTTTGCTCATCGGATTTCATGGTACCCTCTACACCAGGGGTGTCAAACATGCGGCCCGGGGGCCAGATCAGGCCCCCAGAGGGCTTCTATCAGGCCCGCAAGGGACTGGCTATCTCCTGCTTCTTCCTCCAGTTCTGCTGCTGCATCATAGCTTGCTTTCCCAGACTCCCATCACTCAGGAGAGATAAGATAGACAAGCTTCTGCTCCCTGCACTGGGCTGAGGCTCCTCCCCCTCCCCCTCCCAGATTGCAACAGCACAAACATTTTGATGCAATAATTCAGAGCAAGAAGTGTCAGTTATCAGAGACTGTTAAATAAACAAAATATTTCAAGAATGCTAATGCTTCAAGTATAAGTTTTAAAAAATCCTTTGTGTTTGTGTCCTTTATAAAGTTTAAATCTCCGCAACCTGGCTTTACATTTTATGGCACACATGGCCCGGCCTGACAAAGTCAGATTTCTGTCAAATCCGGCCCTCCATAACAAATGAGTTCGACACCCCTGCTCTACACTGCATGCTGCTTTCGCTTTCTTTGATCATTTGGTTTTATGGTGCCTTCTGCATAGATTTATGGCTGCTTGCAGTCAGTACGGCATTGCCTCGGAGTATTTGAATGTGGATTTGAGCGGCACCTTTTCCATCGTGGGTTTGGTAAAACAGCGGAGGGAAAAGCCAATGCAGAATCGGCCATATTTGGCTTTAGTGTATTATTTACCATCTTTAGATGCAAACAAACAAAATCTTTCAGGATTTTTTAAATTGACAGATCAAGTATTTTTACTCTCTTTGCTTAACAGTCCATTACCGCTTGTCCCCTTTCCCCTCGCCCAGGTTAGCTATGCTTCCTCCAGCCGGCTCCTGAGCAACAGGAATGAGTACAAATCTTTCCTACGCACCATTCCCAACGATGAGCACCAAGCCACTGCCATGGCGGACATTGTTGAGTACTTCCGCTGGAACTGGGTGGGCACTATCGCGGCAGACGACAATTACGGCCGTCCCGGGATCGAGAAGTTCCGGGAAGAGACAGAGGAACGAAATATCTGCATTGACTTCAGCGAGCTGATTGCCCAGTATCTACCGGAGGATCAGCTTCAGCAGGTGGTGAAGGTCATCCAGAATTCCACAGCCAAGGTGATCGTGGTCTTCTCCAGCGCCCCGGATCTGGAGCCCCTCATCAAAGAGATTGTCACACGTAACATCACGGGCAGGATTTGGCTAGCCAGCGAGGCGTGGGCCAGCTCTTCACTGATAGCCATGCCCGAGTTTTTCCACGTCATGGGGGGCACCATTGGGTTTGCGCTGAAGGCGGGGCAGATCCCCGGCTTCCGCGAGTTTCTGCAGAAGGTACATCCCAAGAAATCGGCCAACAATGGATTTATCAAAGAGTTTTGGGAAGAGACTTTCAACTGCTACCTGCCGGAGGGTAATAAGAACTACCCCGGGGCGGCTGCTTTCCACAAGGGCCGCGAAGAAGGCACTGGAGGTAGAAACAGCACAGCAGCCTTCTGTCCCCCATGCACCGGGGGGGAAAACATTACCAGTGTGGAGACTCCGTACATGGATTATACTCACCTGCGGATATCTTACAATGTGTACCTGGCCGTCTATTCCATTGCTCATGCTTTGCAGGATATATACACCTGTACCCCTGGGAAAGGGCTGTTCACCAATGGGTCGTGTGCTGATATCAAGAAGGTGGAGGCCTGGCAGGTAAGTTTTTTCATTGCAACACGGAATGTCTGTGTTGGTATTTTTACAGAACAGAAGCCAAATGGAGTGGCATCTCTTCCAGGCACATATTCTTCCTAGCAAAAGTTCATGGTTTGATTTTTATGTGGCATTGGCTGGAAGGATGTGTTGGGGGGGTGTCCGGCTGTAGATGGCTCAGTTACAACAAACAGGACCACGGTGTATAATAGCTAGTAAAACAGTAAATCACCGTGTACAATTAGACAATATTTGTTGGTTTTTATATGCAATGTTTAGAATTCAATTATTAACAAAATTACAACAATAACACTACAATATGCAATATAAAGCTTAGCAGTACATATAGAGTAATACAGTACTAGTTACAGACAAACGACGGAGTTCTAGTACACTATCTGTTTGCGTGTCCTTCTTCAGGTTTGTCATTCTGTAATTATTTCTTCATTAGAATGAAGTGCTGCAAGCCATATGTTATTGTTGTAATTTTGTTAATAATTGAATTCTAAACATTGCATATAAAAACCAACAAATATTGTTTAATTGTACACGGTGATTTACTGTTTTGCTAAGTAGATGGCTCAATGGCAAATCATTGGCTGGACACAGAGAAGGTCCCCGGTTCAGTCCCTGGCATTTCTAGTTAAAGGGATCAGGCAATAGGTGATGTGAAAGTCCTCTACCTGAGACCTTGGATGGAGCATGGGTCCAAATACGTATAAGGCAACTTTATTTAGAGAGGGGCCGTGGATCAGTGGTAGATCACTTGCTTTGCATGCACAAGGTCCCAGGTTCAATACCTGGCATCTTCAGTTAAAAGGATCAGTTGGCAGATGATGTGGAAGACCTGCGCTTAAGATAGAGTTGCCAGGCCCCGCCCCCTGCTGTCGATCAGCTGGCTGGCAAGGGGAATTACCAGGAACAGGAGGGAGGCCCAGGCTACACTGCCAGCGACGTCACTTCCGGAGTGTACAGGAAGTGATGTCATCATGGCGACACTCTGATATTTGGGCAAGAACTCTATGGTAGAAGCTCTTTTTACCATAAAAGTTTTGCCGTAATACTAAAGTGTTGCTGTGACATCGCAACATGATAATGTCGCCACATTGCTGGCAACATAGCCTGGGCCTCCCTCCCACTCCTGGTCAATCCTTCCTGCTCCTGGTAAATCCCCCCGTCCCCCTCCCAGTTGTCGGGAGGGACTTGACAACCCTAACCTGACACCTTGGAGACCCACCGCCAGTCACAGTAGACAATCTTGACCTTGACAGACCTTGAAAGTGCCTGATTGAGGACAAGGCAGCTCCATGTGTCTGTGCACACAAGGAAGAGAACGGAGGCGCCCATGGGGAATCACACAAGCATGGAGCGAACATAGTCATGGATCGTGCTTAAAGACTAACACAATTTTATTGTCTGCTTGTTATCTGTATACAGGAGCCAAATCCCTTGAAATAAGACTACATCCAGTTTCCTGCATAGATAGATCTATGCAGATTTGCACCCCAACTCATCTTAATAGTGCTGAATGGAGAGCAGGGGTGGGAGCAGGCTGTGGGTAGGGCGTCCATTTCTGGGTTAGGAAGTGCCCGGAGATTTGGGGGGTGGAGACTGGAGGGGGGCAGCGTTAGGGCGTTAGGGGAGGGGGAGGGCTTCAGTGGGGTATAATGTTTTGTCCACCCTCCAAAACACTCATTTTCTCCAGGGGACTTGATCTCTGTCATTTGGAGATCAGTCGTAGTAGAAGGTGATCTCCAGTCCCCACCTGGAGGTTGGTCACAACAGCAATGGGCAATATCCTCAGAAATGCACCTTATAGGTCTGGACCAGGACTTGAGACATTTTCTTTGGCTTTAGGAGCCACCCTAAAAATTTAGGAACAAGACTTATTTTTTGAGTTTCCAGGGTTTTATGGTTCAATGACCCTACTTTCTAATTATTGCTACCACAAAAGGTAATCCTAGGCCCATTACGCATGCACATCTTACTGCAGATTTTCAGAGCAGTAAGCCTGTAATCTTGGCTTTGGATTCTGTGCCTGCCTTACGCACTGTTCTTTTTCCTCCGCTTTATTTATTCTGCAGCTACAATTTTAAAAAACACACTTTTCTAAATCGGGGTGGAACCTTACTTGTGATGTGTGGGGGGTGGCATCCAAAGGTGTTTTTTTTTTTTAATTATGCAGTTTCCCTATCACAGCTTTGCAGTGGTGTCCAGGAGCACCTTCCATTTAAATCCTCGTGGTTCAGGCTTTGCAGGTGCATTTTAGTGTTAGTTCATTGAATGAAAGGGAACAGAAAGGAATGCAGGCAAAGGGGGAAAACCCAATGTTGAAACTGACAAGACTTTTTTTGAAACTGACAAGTAGCTGTGGAGTACTAGGGGATTCTCTGCTGTGTTATCAGCCATTGAAAAATAGGAGTCACATGGTCTCATAAAATGGAGGAACATGTTGAGTGTACAGAATGCATGGTAGAACCCATTGACACTGGCACTGCAAGCTGTGATAGTTGGCAATATGTGTGTTTGTGTGCATGCATGCACCTGTGCAAAGTTGGCTGCGACTCCAACCACACTTTGCACAGGGCTGCAGTTTGTATGGGGGTTTGTATGGGGGTGGAGTCCTCTGGCAGAAGTTCTGGAGAGCTTTTTTAGTTTTGTTGCCACTAAATTTTTGCCAGTGCCCTAGTGCAGCTGCATAGTAATGCTAATTTCCTGCCCTTCCTTGCAAATTTGCGTGGTTTCCTCTTTGCGATTCTCTAATTTGATCCTGCACACTGGTCATGATCTTGGCAGTTTTTTAAAGGCTGTCCGGTGCAGATTGCCCTCTTCCTCCAAATAGATCAATCCCAAGTGATTCTTAAGTTTGATGGTTCACGCCCATGTGACTCAACTGCCATTTTAATGTTAGGCTTCCAAAGACTGCCAAAATGTTACCCCACCCAAGAAACTTTGTTCACTAAAGCATGAAAGGGAAATTTTTTTCAAAGCTTTAGGCTTCCCATCCCAGTGTCTCTCTCTTTACACCTCATGTCAGTTTCATTCTGTGCTGACGACACACCCCCCTTATTTTGTTTGCATGCAGCACTGAAATCCTTTTTTCTTTTTGCACTGGGGACACTGCTGTTTGCCTCCTCTCCAATCCCCCTTTCAAGTCAATACCAGCAGGGAACTAAACCTTGTGCAGCTCCTTTTAAACTCCCCCCATTTAATTTTTTTTAAAAATGCAGCAATCTGAGACTAGACTTATGCCACTTGTAAAAAAATGTAAAATTTAAAAACAAGGGGGAAATGGAGCTTGTACACCAATAAAGGGGGGGGATGGCGGAAGGTACAGAGTGGGCGAAAGGACCTCAGTGTGGGCAGGGAGTGACCTTCGAAGGGCGGCAAAAAGGCGGGGGAGGAAATCCAAGGGAATCTGTACACTTTCAAATCACCTTTGACTTGGAAGAGAAACAAAGGGAAATAGGCACAAAAACACTCTCAGAAAACCCGGATACAGAGTGGGCGAAATGACCTCAGTCTGGGCAGGGAGTGACCTTTGAAGGGCGGCAAAAAGGCGGGGGGGGGAATCCAAGGGAATCTACACACTTTCAAATTACCTTTGACTTGGAAGCAAAACAAAGGGAAATAGGCACAGTTTGGTGTAGTGGTTAAGTGCCAGTGGTTAAGAGCCAGTTTGGTGTAGTGGTTAAGTGCGCGGACTCTAATCTGGGAGAACCGGGTTTGATTCCCCACTCCTCCCCTCGCACCTGGCTGGATGACCTTGGCCAAGCCATAACTCTGCCAGAGCTGTTCTTGAAAAAGAGCAGTTTCTGTCAGAGCTCTCTCAGCCCCGCCTACCTCACAGGGTGTCTGTTGTGGGGAGGGGAAGGGAAAGGAGTTGTAAGCCGCTCTGAGACACCTTTGGGTAGTGAAGGGCGGGGTATAAATCCAATCTCCTCTCCCCTCCTCCTCCTCCTCCTCAAAAACACTCTCAGAAAACCCAGAGAAGCAGCGACCAGAAAGCAAACTGAGCGCCGAAGGGAGAAAAATCAATGCAGAATGACAAAGAAAACCCAACGAACATGCACAGTGAAAGTGAGGGGAAACACCCATGCATAATAGGTCCTAGTCAATATGGTCCTTGATAGGCTAGTCCATTCACGAATTTGATAACCTACGATTGTTAAGGGGCGGGAAAAGCATTTAAAATATGTTCATAAGAAAGACCCTATCCAGTTGGAGCCTTTCACTTATTGCAGGACATGTGCGCGTTCTCCCAGCTTGCGGGGTGGCTATTAGCAGCAAAAGGGGAGCAGGAAGCAGGAAACACCCCCCCCCCCCGCACGGATGAAAGCGGGATTGGGGAGGGTTGTCTCTAGACAGAGTGCTTCACACTCGGGTAAATGGCACAAGAGAAGCGCTCCTTGTTTGTGAGAGCAGCTCTTTGTTTAAACGCTGAGGGGTTGTAGGAAATGAGTTTGCAACTCATCCGTGGAGTGCCTCCAAAGAAGGCCATCAACATGCGGGTCGTTTGGTGTCATCGGGTGCAGCTAATGAGAAACCTGTGGACATCATGGAATCGCTCTTTCATCTCGGCACATTAATCTCAGTAAAACACGCCTGTGCCTCCCATACCGACAGCTGCCTGTCTAGAAATCAATAGCCAGACTTCCCTGGTGATTCACTGTCTAGAGAAGTGCAGTGTCCATAATGCTTCCCGTTGCATTTTACAACGGTTAGAGTGTGTGCTTTGTGCCTAGAAGGTCTCGGGTTCAGTCTTTATTAACTCTAGCTGGAAGGAATCCAGGCTGCTTGGATGTCTGTTGTGGATCAGAGGAGGCGATGCAGAGCTAGAGGGGAAGCCAGTGGGTTGACTCGGGAGGAGGCAACTTTAAAAGTTACCCTGCTGCAGGGCTCCCCCAGTATCGAGCTTATGGATAAAGGGATTTTGAGAACAGGAAGAAGAAGAAGAAGAAGAAGAGATTGGATTTATACCCCGCCCTTCACTTGGAGTCTCAGAGCGGCTTACAAACTCCTTTCCCTCCCCACAACAGACACCCTGTGAGGTGGGCGGGGCTGAGAGAGCTCTTGACAGAAACTGCTCTTTTTCAAGAACAGCTGTGCCAGAGCTTGTGACTGACCCAAGGTCACATCAGCAGGTGCAAGTGGAGGAGTGGGGAATCAAACCCAGTTCCCCCAGATTAGAGTCCGCACACTTAACCACTACACCAAACAGGAAGGGGGCACTGCTGCCCAATGGCTGCAGATGGGGCACGGCCGACCACAAAATGGCTGCCATCAGGTTGAGGGCTAGTCACGAAATGTTGGGAGGCTGTAAGCCAAGCATCGTCCTATGATGGAGGCGGCTGCTTTCCAAAGGGCACTCCCTGCAGACACAAAGGGGATGCCTCGTGGGCTTTTCTGAGGTCCCTTCTCATCAAGTGAGCCGAAGGAAAGCAAGGGTGCGATGTTTGCTTTGGGAAGAAGCAGCTGGCCATCAGGAGATCAGTAGGGGCCATGGGTACCCACAGACCCTATACTGGGGCTGACTGCTGTACTGAATATATTTGCACATGAACTACTTTCTATATCAGGTTGTATCTAGATTTGATCCAGCAACATGAGAGCCAGTTTGGTGTAGTGGTTAGGAGCGCGGACTCTAATCTGGGAGAAGCGGGTTTGATTCCCCAGTCCTCCACATGCAGCTGCTGGTGTGACCTTGGGTCAGTCACAAGTTCTCTCAGAGCCGTTCTCTCATGAGCAGTCCTCAAAAGAGCTCTCTCAGCCCCACCGACCTCACAGGGTGTCTGTTGTGGGGAGGGGAAGGGAAAGGAGATTGTAAACCGTTCTGAGACTCACGTGAAGGGTGGGGTATAAATCCAATCTCTTCTTCTTCTACATAGTACTGTACAGTGTAAAAGGAGACCGCCTGAAGAATCAGATATGTCTTGTTCACAGTAAATAATACGAATCATGTGCTTTGGGGGGGGGGAACAGAGAAACTCAAGGTTCACTGCTCATATTGCATGTAGGGTTGAGGTCCTTTTTAATTTCCTTTAGGTTTACAGTGGCCTGCTGGGGTGTGGTTTGATGGGGAAGGCTGGCTTTATGTGGTGGTTGGGGGGGGGACTTAATCTCTCTATCACATTTTTATCCTGCCCTTCTGCCCTACTACTCCGCACCTGCAAGCAATCCTGCAAGGTCAGTTATTCTCAGAGTGACCGGCCCGAGTTGACCAAGTTAAACTCTGTGGCTGAGCCAGGATTTGAATATGGCACCCAAAGTGCAGATCCAGGGCTTTCGCCGTTATCTATATACTAATACTGAAGTCGCCCCCTGGTGTGCGGATGCTTAAATCCGCGCACCGGGGGCAGCTGGGGGGGAAGGGAGAGTTTTGTGCACACGTGGGGCGGTCCCCAGGTGTGCACAAAAATGTCCACCACCACCCAAATATTGGGGGGATATTTAAATCCCCCCAAAACTGACAGAGCGTTTCCTGCGCATGTGCAGGGAACGCTCTGCAGCCAGCCTAGCCGCCACCGCTTCAGAGCGGGGGGGCAGCAAGGCCCTCGCGGCTGCAGCTGCTTGGCCCTCGTTTCGGAGCCAGGTGGCCAGGTGGGGGCCAGCGAGGCCCGGGCGGCTGCAGCCACTCGGGCCTCGCATTGGAGCCGGGCGGGCGGGGCG
>NW_015169239.1:114618-117847 GCF_001447785.1 Gekko japonicus | reverse complement strand
CAGGATGGGTGGGGACTAACCTCCTCCTGCTGCTTCCTCCTGGAGCTCCCCCCCCCCGGCGAGTACCGCGGGTCTGCCCCTTGTACCAGCCTGATGTCAAAAGTGCTACTAAATCCCTTGCCCTTCACTTTCTGTTTTTCTGCTGGGAAACAATCCCTTGTAGGCTTATGGGGGGGGAGGTGATGGGGGGGAGTTGAGCAAAGCTACTGTAAGCAATTTCCAGGCGGCAAGTTTCGGCAGGAAAACCAGAGGAGATTTAAATAGCTTCCCCCCACCCCCATGGTCTTTCCCTTATCACCGTAGCAGCTATTTTGCTAAATACACTTGGGATGCGTGAAAAAAGGAGCCTGCAATGAAGCATCAGGTTGGATCACACAGATGTGTTCCACTCGTGGAAGCAAAATATTCTCATCTTGCATGGGGGAGGGGCCTGCTTCTGTTGGCAGAAGACGCCTCCACTAGTGGAATGCATTTGGGAGATCTGACTCACAACATACTTCTTGTTGTTGTTCAGTTGCACAGTTGGCGACCCCATGAACAACATCACGCCAGGCCCACCTGTCTTCCGTCGTGCTCCGGAGTTTGCTTAATTTCATGTTTGTTGCATCGATAACACTGTCTAACCATCTCATCCTTTGCTGTCCCCTTCCTCTTTTATCTTCAATCTTTCCCAGCATCAGGGTCTTCTCCAATGAGTGCTCCCTTCTCATTTGGTGGCCAAAGTATTTGAGCCTCAGCTTCAGTCTTTGGCCTTCCAGGGAACAGTCAGGGTTGATTTCCTTTAGGATTGACTGAATTGATCTCCTTGCAGTCCAAGGGACTCTCAAGAGTTTTCTCCAGACAACATATAGCCCCACCCTTTAGATGCAACATCCATCTGTGAAGAATTCTCCAAGTGGACATGTAAACAAACAGTGAGATCCCGCTGAAGTTCTCCATCTCCCAAACACCACCTTGGGATCGACTTCCCCCTTTGGGGAGGGGGCTGTGGCTCAGTGGAAGAGCTGCTGCTTTGCATGCAGAAGGTCCCAGGTTCAATCCCCGGCACCTCCAGTTAAAAGGACCAGGCAATGTGGAAGACCTCTGCCTGAGACCCTGTAGAGCTGCTGCCAGACTGAGTAGACAATACTGACCTTGATGGTCTGATTCAGTAGAAGGCAGCGCCATGCGTGTGTGTCCGTGGTCATTTGGTGCTCTGGGAACAGATCCCCTAATATAACATACAAATGCCTCACGTGCCTTCTGAATTGCCACTTTTCTGTGTTACAAAACCCGCACCAAAGTGTGGTTCTCGCCCTTTACTGATTCCCATGTCTGTGTATGTCATTGCAAAAAGTCCTGAAAGTGCCATTGTTGAACAGACCCCAAGTCACATATTTTCTAAACTTGGTTACCTGACGACGAAAAGCACCTGAGTATTGCTGTCGTGGATACGACAGCCCTGCCGCGTTGGGCACTTTTATGCCCATCTTTCTGATGGAGGAATAATTGCTCGAGGCCACAGAGTTGAGTGGGTGGCTGAGGGTGGGTTACCAACCTCTAGGTGTGGCCTGGAGATCTCCTGGAATTCCAGCTGGTCTCCAGACTGCAGAGATCAGCTCCCCTGTAGAAAAGGGCTGCTTTGGAGGGTGGACTCTATGACATTGTACCCCACTGAGGTCCTTGGTCCTCCTCCTCCTCCTCAAACCCTGCCTTTCCCAGGTTCCACCCCCAATACCCCAGGAATGTCCCCACCTTGAAATTGGCAACCCTAAGCCGAAGGTCTTTTAGAAACTAGTTAGCAGCTCTGGGAAAAGGGGGGGGGGTTGTCCCTTTCGTGCCTCGAGTCCCCACACACACACACAGCTGCAGGGACCTCGTGCTCGGCTAACTGCAGTTTCCGACGGGCAATGAGGCCTCCGCCCTTCTCCTTGGCAGGCTAGACTGACAGGGGTTTCGGCGGCGTGATCGACATGGTTACCTTCCTCTCGACACATTTTTTTTTAAAAGCATTTTGAAAAATCCACATCCTCTGCCCTTATCGCGGTGTGACTTCGGCGGCTTTTTATAGGTTACAGCCCGTCAATGATTAGCCAAACCCCTTCGCTCTTCGGTGCTTTGTCATTTATGTTTTGTAACTAAAGATAGCAACACAAATGCCAAAGAATCAATTCAGCAGCATTTCGCGGAGGCTCAGTTCATTCAGGGCAAGAGCGGGGAGGGGGAGCCTTAGGGACGGTTAATGAGTCCATTAGGGCCAAATGACACGTTACACTTCCCACCACGAGTTTGCCACGGGGACTTGCAGCCCTAATGCAGATTGGACTCCCCGGTGGCAACTCCCACGTACAAACATACAGCAGGGATTGAATTCAGGCCCATTCAGGCCCGTAGCTACAGCGGGGCCTCTCGGGGCCAGGCCCCCTGACTTACCACCGAGGCCTCCGCGGGCGGGCTCACCGCTCTCCTTCCCTGGCAGCCTTGGCTCCCAAGCAAACTCTGGGTCGGTGGGAACAGCCAGGCTCTCCGCCTGACCAAAGGCCACCTACCCCTCTGGTCTCACAGAGTCAAGGAGAAGTCCTGCTGCCTGCAGGGGTGCAGCTCTGAGCAGACTCTCGGCCTGGCCTCTGGCGGCAGTCGCTCCGCTCTCCAGCTCGACTCGCTGAGGCTCTCGGGGCAGCAGAGTCTGGCCGGTTTGATTCCTCCCCCGTTTCATGCCTGAGTCGGTCCGTTGAGATCCCAAGCTGCCGGGCCTCTGTCTCCCCCTCCCTCCCCAAGGCGTCAAGCCTGCCTGTGCCAAGGAATGGGCAGCTGACTCAGGATTCCCTCTCCCCCTCCCAGGCCCTACTCTAAAGCCAAGTGGTTGCAGGGAAGGGCGGGAGCGGGGCTACTCACTAGGGTGTGTGTGCGGGGGTGACCTCCCCCGACTTATTTAAAGCCCCCCACCCCGAATTTAAAAATCCTGGCTATGGGCCTGGTCTCATTGGAACCACAGTATGGGGTATGGGGGGCTCTGCCTTCCAACTGCAGCGTTTTCAGGAGCCAATTCCTCTTGGAAGGAGTGAAGGTTATTTGCCCCATCATAAGGCTGCACGTGTGCTGACCAGGGGTCATTTCCTGCAGGAGCGCACCGTAAAGAGCCCAGGGGGCGGGCACATGCAACAAGCCCCGCCCCCTGCTCCCAGCAGCCCTCAGTCAGAGCAAGAAGCAGCCAGGTAAACTGCAGAGCCCCCCCCCCAGCGCCCCCCAG
>NW_015169239.1:99724-114515 GCF_001447785.1 Gekko japonicus | reverse complement strand
CCCCCCAATAGCTAGCAATCCAAAACAGTCCAGTGGAGCCTGGGCGGTGGGAGTTGCCTTCTGACACACTTCCGGTGATGTCAGGGGGGGTGGCATATGCAAATGAGTTATGCTAATGAGTTATGCTAATGAGCTCCTGCACCTCTTTTTCTACAAAATGACCCCTGCTGCTGACTGTGACTTATGTGAAAGGAGAGACTTTGTTTTTGAAACAGAACTGTTGGGAAGAAGACTTTGCTGGCTACCAGAGTCAGCAGCCATGATCCTTGCCCAGGGGGGTGTCTAATCTTTGGTGGTGGTCTTAGCTGGGGCAGGTGCTCCAGACCCTGCCCTGGCTGCTGCTACCCTCCGCTGCTGCCACTACAGCTGCCATAGCAGGGATTCAAGAGGTTAATTAATTGATGTTCATATGGCAGTGTGTGTAGTACAGCCAGGAGATCCTAAGATTATCTGGCAGTCAGAAGTTCTAGCTCTTTTAGTGTTATACATCACTAGGTGGCAAGTCAGACTTTATTTTTAAGGCGTGGGAAGAAGGCCGTGTGCGTATGTGAGTACATCTCTTGTTTCTTCGTCTTGCCTGTGGCCCGCATCACAGCCGTTGCCACACCATGTGCCACCCACAGCAGCAAACAGCTCACAGGCAACCGAGGTATGTGATGGGGACAAAGGGGGACTCATCCTTGACTTTTGCCCAGGGCCGTGGCGTTGCTAAGACCACCCCTGCTGATCTAGCAATCCCCCAGCTCACCCGCCCGCTTCCAGTTGACAGGAGTGGAACTCCCCTCTGTCTCTCCTTTGCTGCCTCTACACACACATACCCAGGCTGGGTCAGGAGCAACGAGAGAGTTTTTTTTAAAGCAGAGGGGTGTGTGAGAGGCAAGGCAAGGCAAGGCAGGGCGATGGCTTGGCACAGCACATCCCTGGCACGTGAGAAAAATAAACAGGCTGGATGGGATGTTGGTAAGCTTGGGTGTTAAGTCGGGGGGCCTGGCCCCAAGATGCCCCACTGTAGCTACCTGCTGGAGAAAGAGGGAGAGGGAACTCAGTAGCACCAAAACAGCCTTGATGGGTACATGAAGCCAAGAGCCAGGCTTAGGGCTGGCACGCCCGCTAATGCCTACCCTCTGCGTCAGGGGTCCCCGACGTCATGCCCACCGGCAACTGTCCTGGTGCCTGCCGAGTCGAAAGTGGGAGGGGCCAGGTAGGGTTTTGGTTTCTGACGGGCCCCTGGGCATTTGATTGGCTGTGCAGAGTTTTAAAAACACTTGTCTGGCAGCAGTCGCCACCACAGCTCAAGGATCCTCACTATGTGCCTGGAAGAAAGCTGCGGATACTGGCCCCGCCTCCTGCGGCAGGCATGGTGTGGCAGCCATTTTGCGGCTGTGGCAGCGCGCTGTGTCTGAATTCCAAAGAGGCCTGCAGACTCAAAAAAGCTTGAGAGACTCCTGCTCTGTGTCAAAAATTGAGGTTTTGCAAGCCCATCCAGCGCCACCCAAGGGGCTGCTTGGAATGCCCCAGTTTGACGCAGGTAGTGGAGTAGGATGAAGTAATATTGGCTCACCTCCCTGCTCTGCAGAGGCTCCGTCAGTCCCACTGGGGTGTGTCTTCCGACTGGCAGAATCATGAGAAAAGGAGGCAATAGCCTGTGGGTGCAGCTTGCCTTTCTCAAGTTCCAGATTTACACCCCTCCCCCCACCCTGCTTGAGGCAAAGGGTTGCCGGGCCCCCGCTGGAAGTGGAGGGCCCCTGGGGCCCCAGCTGGCCAGCAGAGGGACTTACCAGGAGGGAGGCCCAGGCTACGTGGACAGTGATGTGGTGACATCACTTCCTGTCTGCACTGGAAGTGATGTCATTGTGTCAGTGATGTCCTGGCGGTGCTCTGGTATTTGAGCAAAAACTGTACGGTAGAAGCCATTTTCTTTCGCCGTAGAGTTTTCGCCGAAATACCAGAGGTTCACTGTGGCATTACAAGGTGATGACATCACTTCTGGTACATGCTGGAAGTGATGTTGCCACGTTGCCAGCGATGTAGCCTGGGCCTCCCTCCCACTCCTGGTAAGTCCCCACCCCTGCTGGGACCTGACAACCCTACTGAGGCAGCAAAATAGCTGAACCTGACCCTGGTGGGCATCACCACAGTGGGGTATCTAGATATAATATACCAAGTTAGGGGCTCTCCAGGAGTACCTCATGCCTGGTTTGAAGAGGAAACAACGTTTTGTGTTTCCTCAGCTCTTCGACAAATTGATTTATTGTGTTACAATTTCTCTACTTCCCCAAGTGATGAGAAGTTCCAGGGGTGACGTTGGAGGGTTTAGTTTTCTTTGGATAAGAGAGCGAGATTTCCAGTGTTTTCGCAATAACTGATGTATTTATTCTGGCTGTATCTGAAGAAGTGAGCAGTGACTCACAAAAGCCGATACCCAGCCGCATATTTTTTTAGTCTTTAAGGTGCTCTTGGCCTCTTGCTCTTTTCTACTGGTACAGACTAACACGGCCACCCATCCTGATCTGTCTCTGATTTATTTAAATCATTTCATTTTTAATATTCATTTACCTCACGAAGGCCACCAAGGTGGCCAGCAGATTAAAAACATACGTCGTGTTCCTGTTTCAAAATCAGAGCGCCTGCAGGCCCCGAAGCACCTTGGCGAAACTTTTACGCCAACAGCCTCACTAACACTTAACCCCTAGAGATATTTTCAACATATGCCTGTTGAATTCTGAGGGCACAAAATATAAATTTTACCAGAGATAAAGTAACAATCCTATCATTACCAGGCAAAAGATATAACAGATGAAAATCATGTGAACAGTAAGGAAACCTGCTCAATAAAGAGAATATATATTTAGCTCGCATAAACAAATCCAAATAACAGCTAAATACAAAATGAGACGAAGTTTCAATTACGGCTCTCTGCCACAAGGGCAGAGTCTCTGGGGATGGCTAATACCCTCGCAGCGATCAGACAGTTCTGCAAGCGGTAAAGCAGTTACTCCAGCCAAGAAAAAAAGCTGATGAAAAATTGGGACTGTTAGAAAAGTAAAATACCTCAGCTAAACAGGAAGAAAATATAAATATGCATCATAAAAGCATACCTTCAAAACCACAAAAACCAAGCCAAAACACGTAATTCAAATAATTAAAACCTAGTTAAAATACAATACAATAAAACACACATACCAAAAAACAAACACTGGGCAGGAAGGAGAAGGGTTGCCAACTCCAGGTTGGGAAATATCTGGAGATTTTGGGGGCGGAGCCTGAGGAGTGCAGATTTTGGGGAGGGGAGGGACTTCAATTAGGGTCTAATGCCATAGAGTCCATCCTCCAAAGTGGCCGTTTTCTCCAGGAGAACTGATCTCTATTGCTTGGAGATCAGTTGTCATCAGTGTTCCCTCTAAGCTGAGTTCGTGTGAGCCAGCTCACATTTTTTTTAGCCTCTGGCTCACACATTTTTGTCTTTGCTCAGGAAGGGATGGCTCCAGAGCACACTAATTTATGCAGTGGCCAAATGGCCCGCTCACAACTTTAATGCCGGTAGCTGACAAAGTAGAATTTCTGCTCACAAGAGCCCACACCTTAGAGGGAGCATTGGTTGTAATCCCAGGAGGTCTCCAGCCACCACCTGAATGCAACACTAGAGAGAGATCATGGGATGGAAAGTGGAAGCAAACTGAACAACCATGATGTATTCAGTGTTCCCTCTAAGCTGAGTTAGTGTGAGCTAGCTCACAGTTTTTTAGCTTCCGGCTCCCACGTTTTTGCCTTACCTCAGAAAGGAGGGCTCCGGAGCAAGCGAATTTATGCAGTAGCCAAATTGCTCGCTCACAACTTGGATGCCAGGAGCTCACAAAATAGAATTTCTGCTCACAAGACTCCACAGCTTAGAGGGAACATTGGATGTATTATGCCAAAAAGAATTATCCACAGACTTGTAAGATCTTAACCAATATCCAGTTTACTTGGAGCAATTCAATTCCTCAAAAATCATTCATAATGACGCCATCAACACAAACGGACTGTGCATATGAAGTCAAAGTGTGTAGCGTTTGTGAACGAAACGGGACTTGATATGCACAGTCCGTTTGTGTTGATCATTATGAATGATTTTTGAGGAACTGAATTTCTCCAAGTAAATTGGATATTGGTTAAGATCTTACAAGTCTGTGGATAATTCTTTTTGGCATAATACATCACGGGTGTTCAGTTTGCTTCCACCACCTGGAGTTTGGCGACCCTAGGAAGGAAGGAGCCCTGGAGGAACACTGGATGAAAAAATGGCAAGAGAAAGGGACAGGCAAGGAATATAAGACACAAATGGTCATTACTGTAGCAGGCAGCGG
Organism: Gekko japonicus; assembly: GCF_001447785.1. Taxonomy (NCBI): domain Eukaryota; kingdom Metazoa; phylum Chordata; class Lepidosauria; order Squamata; family Gekkonidae; genus Gekko; species Gekko japonicus. Next base: position 110,169 of record NW_015169239.1, on the reverse strand, counting down.
GTCCGCTCCCCCTGCATATTCTTTAATGTTGTCATTCGCATTTTTATACCCTGCCTTGTGGCTCACATATCACAATTTGAAACATACAAAATAAACCCCCAGTAACTCCCTCTACCCCTCTAAGCCTTGGCAACTCAAATGGCCTTGCAGAGCCTCCGGGAAGTATCTAAAGATGGCACTGCATTCACTTCCTCAGGAAGCCTCCCTGTGCCATAAAGTGGGAACTACAACAGAGAAGGTACATGGTCTCCTTGATGCCAAGGGGCCTACCTTACGGGGCAGATAACTAGCAGACGGCAACATCAACATCATCATCATGGTATAAATGAGAACTTAAAAGAGCCCTACTGAACCCAACCATGATCCCTATGAGCAGTGGAAAAGAGCAAAGTGAGGCCGTGGTGGCTCAGAGGTTAAGATGCTGAGTGGCAGACTGGAAGGTCTGTAGTTTGGCAGTTCGAGACCCTACTGCAGCGTGACCGAGTGAGCTCCCGTCTCTGGCCCCAGCTCCTGCCAACCTAGCAGTTCAAAAGCAAGAAATTGCAAGTAGATAAGTAGGTACCACTTCGGTGGGAAGGGAACAGCATTCCGTGCGCCTCGGCGTCTAGTCATGCCGGCCACATGACCACGGAAACGTCTTTGGACAGCGCTGGCTCTTCGGCTTGGAAACGGAGATGAGCACCGCCCCCTAGAGTCGGATTCGACTGGCTTTCGAGCAAGGGAACCCTTTACCTTTACCTAGGAGCTTTCTGAAGAAGTGAGCAGTGACTCACAAAATCTTCTACCCTACCACAAATTTTGTTAGTCTTTAAGGTGCTACTGGACTTTTCCTCTTTTCTATGGCTACAGACTAACACGGCTACCCATCATTGTCCCTATAGATTGGCATCCTGCTTCCCAAACAGATGCCCCTACCAAGGTCTACAAGGGGGTATGAGCCTCCCCTGTTCTTGCCTCCCAGCTAGGGTTGCCAGGCCGGGGGGTGGTGGTGGTGCACAGGCAGGGCATGGAGGGGTAGAGTTGCCAGATCCAGGTTAGGAAGCCCCTGGAGATTTCGGGGTGGAGCCTGGGGAGGACATGACCCTCAGTGGGGCACAGTGCCATAAGGTCCGCCCTCCCAAGCATCCATTTTTCTCCAGGGAAACTGATCTCTGTAGTCTGGAAATAAGCTATAATTCCAAGGGATCCCCAGGTCCCACCTGGAGGCTGGCATCCCTACTCCCAGCAACTGGCATTCAGAGGTAAACTGCCTTTGAGTATGGAGGTTCTACACATATCTTTCCATCGCATTCAAATACTACCCTCCTTCCAGAAAGCTTCCTTGTGTGGTTTATCCTCACAACAACACTGTGAGGCAAGTTAGCCCAGGGCCTCCCAGCGAGTTTTGTGGCAGAGTGGGGAAGCAGACCCCATGTCCCCGAGATCTTAGTCTGCCATTCTAACCAGGGTTCCCTCTAAGCTGAGTTAGTGTGAGCTGGCTCACAGGTTTTTTTAGCCTCCGGCTCACACATTTTTGTCTCAGCTCAGGAAGGAGGGCTCCAGAGCAAACGAATTGATGCAGCAGCCCAATCGCTGGCTCACAACTTTAATGCCAGGAGCTCACAGAGTAGAAGTTTTGCTCACAAGACTCCACAGCTTAGATTCACTGTGAAACCGATAGCATTCTCAGCAGTGATGATGTCTCTGAACCAACCTCTGAGGATCACATTGCATTAACTGGGCTTTATTGTTACTACTTTTCTCCTGTTGTAGGCTGTGGATTGGTTTGGTTTGACAGGTGGCCTACAAACTGAATATTCCACACACACACACACACACCGCTTTTATTTTGTATTAAACTTCTGATTTGCCAAGTGGGATATAATTACAGAAAATATTTCCTTTTGTTACACAGGAGGACAGCTATAAAAAGTCTAAATTTAAACCATGGAAGTAAACGGAAATTATATTAAATAGGCATATAGCATTTTACTTTTGTCTCTGTCACCAGTTGGCAGCCACAAAGAGCTTAAATTACTGTTGATCTCCTTCTTTTCCTGTTTCCATTACCGCTGCCTTCATAAATGCAATAATAGTCATATGGTCATTATTTTCTTTCCAGGCAGCAATATTTATAAGGGCACTTTCTGATGGGAATAAAAGTCCCAGCATTGGGCTGCTAGGTCTCCCGCTATGGTGAGAGGCCTCCTGTTGGCAGCTGTCCTGCAAGCTATTAATTTCATTTATTAATTTCATTAGACTTGTATCCCACCCTCCCCTCACTGTGGGCTCAGGGTGGGTTCCATCAAGTGGTGGTGGTGGAGGAATTTTTTAAAAGTCAGTGTCATATGTGCCGCTGTCCCCAAAAGTGATGTAGGGTAGCTCTAGGAGTCATTGAGTTCCCACCATAGAGTTCCCACCAATTCCTAGACATGCCCTATATTATTTCTGGGTTTTTCCCTGGAAGGGATGTAGCAGTGCTCACAATGTCACATCCCCTCCATGTCTTCACCCCCAAACCACCTGCAAGTTGCCAGGAACGGCCTGCCAACTCCATCCAAGCAACGTATCACAAAAAATTCTGAATCGTATTTTCCCATTTCCTTTCTTCCTGAAATTGCCTCAGCTGCACAAGATTCTGGGTGTTCCACAGGCAGATCTTCCAGTCCCGGCATTATTTTTTTTTGCAAAAAACCAGGCATGTGGCTCCTCCTTTCCCTTGCACTGTGGTCCCAATTGGAATTGGAGGGCACTAAATGCCTGCTTTTAAAGCAAAAGACCTTGGAGTTCCATTCCCTGCATCTTCCGTAGCTGGATTTTACTGTGTATTCACTTAAACGTGTATTGACTTATTGTACTAATGCTGGAGCCATCTCCATCTGTCCAGCGTGATGTAATTGTGAGAGTGTTGGGAGCACTGTTCCCTCTAAGCTGAGTTAGTGTGAGCTAGCTCACAGTTTTTTAGCCTCCGGCTCACGCATTTTTGTCTCAGCTCAGGGAGGTGGGCTCCAGAGCACACTAAATTCTGCAGTAGCCAAAGTGCTCACTCACAACTTTAATGCCAGGAGCTCACAAAGTAGGATTTTTGCTCATAAGACTCCACAGCTTAGAGGGAACATTGGTTGGGAGTGTCAGATCTGGGAGATCCAGATTTGAATTCTATACTCTGCCACGGAAGCTCGCCGGGTGACTTTGGGCCAGTCACACACACTCAGCCTTGCTTCCCTCACAGGGCTGTTGCAAGTGTAAAATAGGAGAGAGCAGAATACATTGTTTTGGGTTCCCACTGACTAGGGTTGCCAGTCTCTCAGTGTGGCCTGGAGATTTCCCAGAATTACAAGTGGAAACCATTTCCCCTGGAGACTACAGAGGTCAGTTCCTCTGGAGAAAATGGCTGCTTTGGAGGTTGGACTCTACGGTTGGACTCTCTGGTGAGCTTGTACCCCTCCCAAAACCTGCCCCTCCCCAGGCTGCACTCCCAGATCTCCAGGAATTTCCCAAACCAGAGTTGGCAAGCATAAAATTGACTAGAAAAACAGGGTATAAATATCATAGAATCATAGAGTTGCAACGGACCTCCAGAGTCATCTAGTCCAACCCCCTGCACAAAGCAGGAAATTCACAAATACCTCCCCCCCCCACCCCCCGTGACTGCTATTCCATACCCAGAAGATGAGAAAAAAGCCTCCAGGATCCCTGGCCAAACTGGCCTGGAGAAAATCAAACTTTTTGCTTCCTCGCTCTGTCAGTCCTTGCTGTAAGGATCAAGATGAGGGTCTCCCTGCACCAGATCTTCTATATGTCCCAGAAAAAACCTTGGAAGAGTGTTGGGCAACCCTTAAAACAATATGTTCCTAATAACATCCACAGCTTCTCTCCAGTACTCTTGCATCATAGTTCCAATTTGCATTCTGGGAGTTTTTCAACACCAATATATGATATATACAGCTATACCCCACTTTAAAGTGGTTTTATCCAGTTGAAACTCGTTGAAAGGGTACATCTGGGGTCACTAGCAAAAGCAGCTGTCTGATTTTGCTGAATTATCTCTTCTTTGCTATTAACAAATTGGAGCTACTATTTGATGACCATATCAGTGTGTTTTTTTCTCAATGTATTGAGGACAGTTCCTCTTTTCGTACCATGCCCCTTCTCTGAACACTGAGAAGTTCCAGTGGTAGTGTTTACGTGGGTTGACTCTGTTTGCAGGAAAGACCACTGGGGACTGGGGGCATTTTCGTAGTGCTTTGTTTACAAATATACAGGTCGAGCTCAGGGTGGAGGCACAGCGACCCCCCTACCGAGTGTAGTGGTTTGGTGTAGTGGTTAAGAGCAGCAGACTCTAATCTGGGAGAACCGGGTTTGATTCCCCACTCCTCCGCATGCAGCCAGCTGGGTGACCTTGGGTCAGTCACAGTTCTCTCAGAGCTGTTCTCTCAAGAGCAGTTCTCGAAAGAGCTCTCACAGCCCCACCTACCTCACAGGGTGTCTGTTGTGGGGAGAGGAAAGGAAGGAGATTGTAAACTGCTCTGAGACTCCACGTGAAGGGTGGGGTATTAATCCAGTTTCTCATCCTCCTCTCCTCTCCCCCCACGTGAAGGGTGGGGTATAAATCCAATCTCTCCTCCTCCTCTCCCCAAGGAGAGAGATCCTCCCCACTGGTTCTTCAGCCCTCTCATTGTTGTTACTGAGGTATAATCTCAACTTAACTTTGCTATCACATTTCCTGACAGCTGAATGCTTTGATATTTTTCAGCTGTTTCCCAGGTAGTGGCAGAAGTCTGATGTAATGTTATGGGTCAGATTGTCAGTATTTAATCCCTTTGCATCACATTTTACATCCTGAAACCTGACAGTACTTCTTGACATTCGGTAACACTTCTGGTAATGATAAAAATGTGACAAGCAAAGGAGACGCTTGGTCTGCTTCGGAGACCTGATCCTGGACAAGAGAGCTTTGTGGCTGGGCCATGGTTTGGTGGCAGATCCTCTGCTTTGCATACTGGAAGTCCCAGGTCCGGTCCTTGCCAGCATCTCCAGTTTTAAAAGGATCAGGCAATAGGTGATGTGAAAGACTTCCACCTGGGACCTTGGAGAGCTGCTGTCAGTCCTTGATGGAGCACAGATCTAAATTGGTATAAAGCCACTTTATTTAGGGAGGGACCGTAGATCATGTGCTTTGCGTGTACGAGGTCGCAGGTTCAATCCCCAGCATCTCCAATTAAAAGGATCAGGTGGTTGTTGTTGTTCAGTCGCACAGTTGGTCCCTGCTCTTCGCGACCCCATGGACCAGATCACGCCAGGCCTTCCGGTCTTCCGCCGTCCTCTGAAGTTTGCTCAACTTCATGTTCGTTGCATCTATGACACTGTCTAACCATCTCATCCTTTGCCGTTCCCGTCTTCTTTGACCTTCAATCTTTCCCAGCATCAGGGTCTTCTCCAGGGAGTGCTCCCTTCTCATTGGGTGGCCAAAGTATTTGAGCTTCAGTTTCATTACCTGGCCTTCCAGGGAACAGTCAGGGTTGATTTCTTTTAGGATTGACTGATTTGACCTCCTTGCAGTCCAAGGGACTCTCAAGAGTCTTCTCCAGCACCATAGTTCAAAAGAATCTATTCTTCGGCGCTTGGCCTTCCTTATAGTCCAACTCTCGCAGCCATACATGACTACTGGGAATACCATTGCTTTGACCATGCATATCAGGTGGTAGATGATAGGAAAGACCCTGAGGCCCTGGAGAGCCAGTCAGAGGAGACAACCCTGGCCTTCGTAGACTGAGGGTCTGACTCAGTCTGTGACTGCCTCATGTGTTCATGTGAGCTTGCTAGGCAAAGGTGTCTGCCGAATGCCCTCACACATGCTAAATAATGCAGTTTCAATCCACTTCAGCAGCTGTTTGCAAGTGGATTTTGCCATTTCGCACAGCAAAATCCTGTTGCAAAGTGGATTGAAAGTGTGTTTAGTGTGCGTGAAAGCCGCCCTACATGTTAGCATTCCATGCAGTTCCTCTCAGTATTTGTGCAAATAATCACGTGACAGCACTGTAGTGACAATCCAGACCCCCGTTTGCACAGGACGAGGATGAAGCAGATCTCACTGTGAGCACAATTGGGTCTACTATCATCAGGACACCATCAGCCTGGTATCCCAGCCACGTGTAGCTGTGAAAAGGTTCAGTGCCCACCGAAGGCACATCAAGGTATACATCCAATTGGGGCAGTGGGAAGTATCGCATGGTCAGAGACGGCTTATAGTCAGCCACTGCATAAAACAGAAGGAGAGGAGATCGGACCAGAGGTCCATCAGGTCCAGCATCCTGGTACACAGAGATTGTAAGTTGCCCTGGAGGACGAAGGCACAGGGCGTAGACATAGAGGCCGAGGCCCTCACCTGATGTTGCCTCCAAGCATTGAGTTTTTTAGAAGTTTATGACTATCAAGCAAATCCAGTTTCTGAATATTGAGGTTCCCTTTACTCTGTTTAGTTCTATTTATTCGAGGAAGTCTGTCCAGCATTATTGGCCTTTGGTAAGGCTGCCAGCCTCCTGAGACCTGGAGATCCTTTGGGATTAGAAATGATCTCCGGGCGAGAGAGATCAGTTCCCCTGGAGAAAACGGCTGCTTTGGAGGGTGAACACTGTTGGATTGAAAGTGCCCCACTAAGGTCTCGCCCTCCCCAAACTCTTCCCTCCCCAGGCTCCATCCCCAAAATCTCCAGGTATTTCCTAACCCAGAGTTGGCAACCCTAGTTAGATGCATAACTAGGCATAGCTGGTAGCCATTAATGGACTTCTCCTGCACGAATCTGTCTCACCCTCTTTCAACGCCGTCTGTGCTCATGACCATGACTGCATTCAGTGGCAGCGAATTCCACAATTTAATTATCGAGTAAAGAAATATTTCCTTTTGTCTGTCCTGAACCTGCTGCCGATCACATTCACTGGGAGTCCCTGAGTTTAGCAGTATGGCAGAGAGAGAAAAAGCAGCCTCTGTCCACTTTCTCCACCCTAAAATCTTGCAAGAACAACCCAAAAGGACAAAGGCTACTGCTGTACGGGAGATGTGGTGGAAAGGAGGGAGGGTATCCCTCAAGTCACATTGAGTCAGAGACAGCTGTATGTATTTTTGTCATCCCAAGCATGGGACGCATATCACCTCCTTGACTTGTGCCTCTCATTTGGGGAAAACCCACAGATTCATAGGAGTTAAACTGGAGGTTGTTTTGGAAGTTTTCAGTTTGGTCGTTCTCTGAGATAGCTGGTTGGGTGACGCCAGTCAACCTCCTAAACAGCTGATCAGGATATACTCGGATAGCATCCAGCAACTTGAACGGCTGTTGAACAAGTCTGCAGTTGCCTGCTGTTCAGAAGCCGACTCACAGCCGATCAGGGATAACCTGGGAGAGGAGTTCTGATCCACCCGCTCAGCAAAATAGCCACACTGTGAATATGTGAAAGAGAGAGGAGAAAGAGCTTGTTTTCTGTTCCCTCCTGTCCACACTGAGTGGGGACAGTGGCAGTACTTTTAATCTCTGCACCATAAACGGAAAAGAAGAAAGAGCTGGTTTTTCTCCTTTTGTCGGCTAATCACACACACCCGCCGTAGCATCTCAAGAAGTCTGGGATGCTGCAATGATTTCAAGATGGGAGGTCAGACGAACCTGACTTCCAACTGATCAGCCTGGAGTCAGCTCCTGATTCCCCCCTCCCCCCTAGGACTGGTGCTATTTCTCTGCATGTGGTTTCCATGGGGAAAATTTCCCCAGCAGGAGCTCAAAAGACAACTCCCAGCTGATCCCTCATTAGCTGGGAGCCAGCTTCTGGCTGCTGAAAGTAGCCGATTTCTGCAAACACACACAAACGGGTTGCAAACAGCTGAACAGCCCATCAGTTATCTGGCTGCCTGATCATCACGTGAACGGGCTGCAGAATAAGGAAATAGTCATTTTCAAAGCTGCACACTTTCAAATCACGTCTTTTCTCACAAAGGGATTGGCTCTGCGAGTCTCATCTCCATTGCCTTATCAGTTTCTCTGATTTTTGTGCAATGCAAACCAGGAATCAGAATTATGCCGACCTGTAACTGCTTCATTAGCTATGCTTACATTAGCTATACCCTACATCCAATAAACCACATAAAAGACATAAAGGGAAGGCTTTCCACTTCCACAAACATCATGTAAAATGTGTTATATAATAATCTCCAGTTACAAAAAAGCCACAGTGATTTCTGGATTTGCTATGTTTGCATGTCATTGCTCTGTTTAAACAAATCTGAATAGCCGTCATAAGTCTCTACTGAATTCTTATGCTTGTTTGACTCTTTGCCCTCCTTGCCTCCTGGACCTTAAATTGCATCCCGACTTGCAGAAATTAAGCCATGGATATTTTTCCTGGCATGACGTGACGGGAAAAGGATCGCCGACTTCATTTCTACCAGGCAGATTGCTCTTTAAGGAGCCAGTAAAAAAACCAACAAACAAACCTGGCAATGCTTATTGGTGATGGCCCTTAGAAGGCTGGCTTGCCATAGTTGAAGGAAGGTGAGCAATTTGTGTTTGCCAGATTTGGATAGAACTCGGGAGGCCTTTTGTCTCCTCGGCTGCCATGTCAAAGGAGTAGAGCCGGAGAGTGAAAGAGCTGCGTCTACTGAAGCAAATGTGTTCAGGCACCTAAATTTGCTTGTGCACTAGCCAGTCAGCCTGCAATGGATATCCTTAGTTCATTCAATTTTTTTTTTAAATGGAGAGTCCAGAAGGTATGTTTGCCAGCCCCTTGCCTCCCATTGTTTTCTTACATTGCTTTTCTGTCAATGAATACCAAAGTTTAAAAACACACACATAGCGGCAGCCTGTCCAGTGGGTTTGGCAGGGTGCTAGTCAGGCTTCTCAGGGCTTATCTCCCTTTCGCTTTGGCTTCTTCCTTCTCTGTGTTGTATGGCAGCGTGTGCTTTCTGACATACTTCTGTCCAGTTCACATTCCTGAACCTGTCCTCAGTACAGGTGGTTCTTGTTCCCAGAAAGTGGGGGAGGCAACTTCGATTACAGGTTTCACTTTGCAGCCAAAGTGATTGCTCATTAATTTTCTTTTCTTTTTTAATTATCACACTAGTGTGATTAAAAATCGCAGTCATGGAAAAATAAAAGGGCAACCAGTAATAGCCAATGTCTTTCATTGCAAAGAGTGTTGGGCTATTCCATTTCTCAGGCAGAGGACGTGAGATCTGCATTCTGTAGCTGCAAAGGGTTCTGCCTCTTCTGAATCAATAAAGCGGCTGATTGGCAGGAAAGTTAAGTTTGCCTCCATTTACCGCTTTTCACACTACATCAGACTGAGTACTTAGGCCCCGGTCACATGGGAGGAATTGCCCCGCGGAACGGACAGATTGAGGGCAGATTAAACTGGCGCGATCAGATCCCAACATCTGGCAAGCGTCGCGCCCCCACCCCCAACCCGTCCCTTCCGGCCGAAGATGCGGAGTAAAAAAAAACCCTGCAAAACACTACTACCTACTGGAAGATCCGCGGCACGGGCGGCTGTGTGATCACCGACGCACCCGTCTCCCACAGCATGTGAGGCCCCCTGCCGAACTGTGCAGGCGCACACATGCACAGCTGACTTGCCTCGCTCTCCTGTCCGTGACGTTCCCCTCGCATCTGATCACGCTGGGGAGCATATGTGCGGCGGCTAGGGGGATCTGTCTGATCCCGCTGCCGCGCTTCTCTTTTGCTGCGGCTCTAAAAAGCCGCACTTCCACCCCAGCTTTTCCTGCGGTGTGACCGGGGCTTTAGTGTACTTTCTTCTCTCTGTCAGCTTTTCTCCCTCTCTTCTTCTCCTCTTAAAACAAACAGACAACCTTTTAAAAAGAAAACGACCCTGGTGAAATCCATCTTAAACTGAGTTGTGACTGTGGCACGGCCTAAACAATATACTTTGGTATGAAAAAATATATACAGATGTGTGCTAGATACCCACAGAATAATACAATGACAAAAGAGACTAAATTAAAGCCATAACGTCATTTAGTGTCTGGTAATGGAAATGGTAATGGAAAAATGGGAATGGAGCTGCGGTGGCTCAAGTGGTTAAGACGCTGAACTGCAGGCTGTGGAAGGTCAGTAGTTCAGCGGTTCGAGACCCGAGTGTGCCGCATGACGGAGTAAACTCCCGTCTCTAGTTCCAGCTCCTGCCAACCTAGCAGTTCGAAAGCAAGAAATTGCAAGTAGATAAATAGGTACTACTTCGGTGGGAAGGTAACAGCGTTCCGTGTGCCTTGGTGTTTAGTCATGCCAGCCACATGACCATGGAAACGTCTTCGGACAGCGCTGGCTCTTCGGCTTTGAAACGGAGATGAGCACCGCAACCCTAGAGTTGGACTTGGCTGGCTTTCGAGCAAGGGAACCTTTCCCTTTTTAATGGAAAACAACCACTTATTCCTTCATAGAAAAAAATACAAAAGTCAATAAAATT
>NW_015169239.1:95474-99377 GCF_001447785.1 Gekko japonicus | reverse complement strand
GATTTTTTATTGCATTTTTTAATAAACTACAACGAAAAAATAGGAAGGGGGAACTACATCTAGGGAGAAAGGAAAGAAAACCACTAATAACTAAAATCCCAAGAATAGGAGATCATAACAACAGCTTATATAAGTATTAATCGTAAATTGCTAGTATTACTTTGAACATAGTCGGTTATGCTAAATTATTTATCTTTTTATCCATTAATTTAACTGTTTTAAGAGAAACTCAAGAGCATCATCCATAATAAAAACAGAATTTTAAGACACAATTCAGAGTCCTTCAGCTTTCACTTTGTTTTATCTTTTCTAATCCTCAATTGATATGCACGTTTGGGTGCAGCCGCTCCCTTATCGGAAATAGAGTCCTCATCGGAAGACCCCGAGTCCAATTCACCACTGTATTTGCTGTCATCTTCTTCCTTTGCGTCCTCGGCTTTCTCTTCTAGCTGCACGCCCAGGAACTCGCGTGCTTTAAAGACAGCGTCAATCTTTTATTTTTAATCGTGTAGTTTAAAACTGATGCCTTCTGGAATTTGCCATCTGTAGGCAATTCTATTTGTTTGTAGAAAAAGGATTAAGACTTTGTATTTCTTCCTCTTTTGCCTTATTTCAAATGGGATCTCTTTTTAAATTCTGATAATGTTGTCCCCGATTTTCAAGGGTGTTCCTGTAGTTGCTTTCAGGATTAAATCCCTCACGTGCCTCTTCGAGAATCTGACCACTATCTCCCCAGGCAGATTATTCTTCTTGATGTACACGGAATAGGCTCTGTAGACCACATCCATTTCGTTTACAAGATATTCCGCTTTCAAATCCATAACTGGGCTAATGCTTCACTCAAGAGTTGCTTTAGATTCTCATCTTTTAATTCTGGGACCCCTTGGAACCGGAGGACAAAATATCCTTTCTCCATTTGCAGCTGTAAAAGCTGGAATTCTTCCGAAGCTTGCTTCTTTTCCAGCTTTTGCACCTTTTTCTTAACTTTTTTAGTGTTGGCGTCTATTTCCTTCACCTTCTCAGCTGTTTGCTCCGTCATTTCTAAAGTTTCAGTCCATTGGAGCTGCTGAGTTGTTAGATTCTGATTTAGAGTTGTCAGCTGCTGTTTAATTTTAGTCATCTGGTCCAGCAGAGGGTGAGAGGAATCTGCCAACATTTTGGAGAACTCAGTGCCCTCTTCCGGTCGAGGGCTCGTGTTCCCCGCAGCTTTCACTTTTGCTAGTTTGTCTTTCTCCGTCTTCTTCCCCGCCATCTTTGTGGATTGTTTACTTTTATAAAAACTTGCTAAAGTCTCTGAATTTCGCCTATGTGCCTATCAAGGCTCTGGTAAGTCTCTCAAAACAGATTTCAATGCTTTTTCTTCCACTCCCCTCCCCTTTATAGATCGTTTTTTAGTTCCTGCATATGGGAGGGCCCCCTCCCCCGCTCACTTCTCTCGCCGTTCCCGGGGGAAGCTTTATTTTTATATTACCATCTCCGCTTTAACCCAACTCACTGTTCATTGTTGGTCATACGACCTCGCTTGGAACACGTTTAAAATGCTTGTCCCGGTCAGTGGCTCTAGATCCATACGGACACTCAGCGGCAGGACCGCCAGGGCGGAGGAGCACCTCAATTCCCCAGCATCGCGCTGGTGAAGAGGTTGCCCCTCAAAAGCCCCATGCCTAGGAGCCTTTTGTCAAGGCTCCGGGGGGGTGGCGACCCGTCGCACCCCCTCCTATCCACTGGTGCGCAGATCACATCCCCAGAAGGTCCAGGATATGCGTCCGCCAGCGTGTCACCATAAACCGGAAAACCAGAATTAGTGTTAAAAGAGAGACTGATTTTGGAGCAGGCTGCTTTTGAGAATACAAGACTGTTAGAAGGATATTGACTGAGTTTGGAGCAGACCGCTATGTGTAATTTGTTGACCTTTGTATTTTTTCTATGAAGGAATAATTTATTACTTATTAGTTGCATTTGTTTCCCGCCCTCCCCGCGAACAGGCTCAGGGCGGCTAACATTGCACGGTACAATGTACCTAGTCCACATAAAACATTTTAAACGTTTAAAAAACAATATACAATTAAAGTGCTCACTGTAATAATCATCCCTTCATTAAATTAAGGTGGCGTACTATATGATGTAACACCAAAGTTCCCAATTCAGCGGTCTTCCAGCCTCCCATGGTGATATGGCTCGATCTCCAAGCTGTGGCCAGCCCTTCACCATGGATGTTGATGATAATGGTGGTTGGTGGTAGTGGTGGGCAGCTCCTGGTTGAAAGCCTGGTGGAAGAGCTCTGTCTTGCAGGCCCTGCGGAACTGTAAAAGGTCCCGCAGGGCCCTGATCTCCTCCGGGAGCTCATTCCACCAGCAAGGAGCCGCCACTGAAAAGGCCCTGGCCCTAGTAACAATGAGCCTGTTATCCTTGGGGCTGGGAATAATTACTCGATGTTGTGACCAATGTTCCCTCTAAGCTCCACAGTGTTGTGAGCCGAAATTCTACCTCGTGAGCGAAAAAAACTAGTAGCATTAAAGTTGTGAGTGAGTCTACTTGTTTTTTTTAATCTTTTATTTTCAGTTTTATAGAAGTATTACATTCCATCTATACATTTTACATATAAAATAGAGTCTTAGACATTCGTCAAATCTTCTGTCCATTTATACACCCTTAACCACCTCTTGGTATGTACCTTTTCGTTTTTGTCTTGAAGCCTCAGACTCAAATCATTCATTTGGGCTAACTCTAGTATTTTCAGTGTTAGGTCTTCTCTAGAAGGTATTATATCAGATTTCCAATTTTTAGCCAATAACAAATGAGCAGCGGTTATTATATAAGACAGTAAATAAGTTTCTTGTGCGTTATATCCCTCCGGGGTCATATTTAACAGATATATTTCAGGTTTTAATGCTAATTTCCCCCCCAAGATTTCTTGAATTATCTTCCGCACCATTTTCCAAAAGCCTTGTATCTTACTACATTTCCACCACATATGATAAAAGGTCCCTATATTAGCTTTGCACTTCCAGCATTGGCTGGAGTAACCAGGATAACATTTAGCTATTTTATCCGGGGACCAGTACCACCTGTGGAACATTTTATATACGTTTTCTTTATAGGAGATGGCTCTTATATACGTAACAGATTTCCAAGTTTTTGACCATTGGTCATATTCTATATTCTCTCCTAGGTATTTCAGCCAAGTAATCATAACCACTTTAACTGCTTCATCTTGTTCATAATCATCCAACAAAAACCTATAGAGCTTCTGTATCAATTTATCATTTGAGGATAACCAGATCTTGTCTAGTTAATTATTTTGAGTCTACTTGTGAGTGAGTCTACATTTGACTATCATGTAAATTAGTCTTTTAGACGATTACTTCCATAACCCTGTAAAAATGTCACAATAAATTCTTTTAAATATATTCTTAGAATAATACATACAAAACATACAAACATGAAATATAAACTGCTAGCTGTATTACCAGTCATATGTATAACTTTACTTATATTGGCTTTTAATATTTCATTTGACTATCGCATACATTAGTTTTTTGTACTGCCGTATGTAAAAAGCTCAGAATGCATTCTTTTAGAACATATTTTAGGAAAGATTTAAACCTTAAATATTACAAGTGGAAACAGAATTAAGTCAAATTCCATTTAAAAGGCCACCAGAATCTGGCTGGGCAGTCTTGCAAACTTTACAAAGAGACAAAGAGAGGAGAGAGGGAGGGGAATGGATTTCCCTAAATGAAGCACAAAGAAAGCCAAATCCCCTTCCTCCATCCCACTCCCATGGGCTGAATCCTTTGCCCCTTCCTTCACCAGCTTACAGTTGCTATGTCCCCCCTGGCTGGGGGCAGGGGAATGGAAGACTAAGTTGCCAGATCCAGGTTGGGAAACTCCAGGAGCTTT
>NW_015169239.1:94974-95422 GCF_001447785.1 Gekko japonicus | reverse complement strand
GGTTTCAGGGACCTCAGTGGGGTAGAATGCCAAGTCCACCCTCCAATGCATCCATTTTCTCCAGGGGAACTGATCTCTATAGTCTGGAGATGAGATATTCCGGGGGATCCCCAGGTCCCACCTGGAGGCTGGCATCCCTACCCCGTAATAACCATCCATGCAGGAAGCACCATGGGTGGTTTTGGTCCTTGCTGCACAGCTTTCAGCAGTTTGCTTTTTAAAAAAATTCTTCAATCCAACAGAGAAATTGAGTTTTGGAGGTAGAGCCTGGGGAAGACAGGAACCTCAGTGGGGTAGAATGCCGGTGTCCACCCTTCAAAGCATCCATTTTCTCCAGGGGAACTACCGTGTTTCCCCGAAAATATGACACAGTCTTATATTTATTTTTTCTCAAGAAGACACACTAGGGCTTATACCACAAATGCATAGAAATCCTGCTAGGGCTTAT
>NW_015169239.1:83344-93705 GCF_001447785.1 Gekko japonicus | reverse complement strand
CATCAGAAAAAGTCCCCCCCCCCCCCGAAGTCTTCAGGGATGCACACAAGCACCCAACGGGGCATGCACATACTTTAAGGTTAAAAAAAAAACCACACAACCCCGTTTGCCGTGCCGCTTCTTTGGCACGTCGTGTGATCAGCACCTCCCCCCTAACCACGGGACCTCGACAGGACCGCAAGGGGACGCCTGTTTGTGCAGTCGCGCGTTATTTCGCTGCCGGGCAAACAGCCATGCCTCCCTCCCGTGATATCTGGCCCGTGTGACTGGGGCCATGGTAAGTCTTTTAAACTAACAGATGTGTTACATGAAAACAAGTGTCCAAGCAATGACTATATCATCTAGACTGGATCTCAGATAAAGACCCAGTGAAAGACTAGTGATTTAGAAGATCACAGTACTCCAAATGAAGATACTATACAGTAGATTCCAAAAGGAAGTGTAATGATTTCTGTGAAGTGGTCACTCTAGCAGCAGCAGCAGCATCAACTAATCCCATGTTCTTGCTTTACTTCAAGTCTTTTACAGCTTTCCTTCTTGGCACCAAAAGGTTTGAGCTTTCCAGGAGACACAAATATCAATGGTGGCAGGTGACAGCATGTCTGTATCTCCTTCTCTCCAGGTACTGAAGCATCTGCGGCACTTGAACTTCACAAATATTGCTTTACTTCAAGTCTTTTACAGCTTTCCTTCTTGGCACCAAAAGGTTTGAGCTTTCCAGGAGACACAAATATCAATGGTGGCAGGTGACAGCATGTCTGTATCTCCTTCTCTCCAGGTACTGAAGCATCTGCGGCACTTGAACTTCACAAATAATATGGGGGAGCAAGTGGATTTTGATGAGTCCGGGGGCCTGATAGGGAATTACTCCATTATCAATTGGCACCTGTCCCCAGAAGACGGCTCCATTGTCTTTGAGGAGGTCGGACACTACAATGTTTACGCCAAGAAGGGAGAAAGGCTCTTTATCAGTGAAAACAAGATCCTGTGGAGTGGATTCTCCAAGGAGGTGAGAGACACCTGTTGCCCTGAATTTTTATTTACTGTCCTTTTCCAGAGAGGTTAGGATTGGGAAATTCCTCGAGATTTGGGGGTGGAGCCTGGGATATGCAGGAGGAGGGTACGTATAGGTGCAGGGGCTGCGGTGGCTCAGAGGTTAAGACATTGAGCTGCAGACCCCCTGAAGACCAGAGTGCCACGTGACGGAGTGAGCTCCTGTCTCTCGTTCCAGCTCCTGCCAACCTAGCAGTTCGAAAGCAAGAAATTGCAAGTAGATAAATAGGTACCGCTTTGGTGGGAAGGTAACAGTGTTCTGTGTGCCTTGCTGTTTAGTCATGCCGGCCACATGACCACGGAAACGTCTTCGGACAGCGCTGGCTCTTCGGCTTTGAAACGGAGATAAACACCACTACCTAGAGTCGGATTCAAGTAGCCTTTGAGCAAGGGAAACCTTTACCTTTTTATGTATAGGTGCACAGTTCCTTCTTCGTGGTGGACAGATGATGCACCCAGTCTCCATGAGCCATGGTGAATGTGCACAATGGCTGGCTGTTGTGCACATTAACCATTCATCCTATATTGTCCCCAACATATATAAAACAAACTATTACATGAAAAATATACAGGTAATAAAACAAAGTCAATTTTTTAAAATCAAATTTCCTTTTTTTGCTACACATAAAAACATATAATACATAAAAAGAGTTGTCATCCTTTTAAAAGATTCCATCAAATAGCCTTTTGCAGCCTGGGCATTATGCGTTCCTGTGTAATGACATCATGCGAAGTACGACTGGTTGTCGCGCATAGTATATTTTTAATGTGAATCTGGTTTACAATCTCTCCTTCTCTTGAATCTTTGACATCAGCCTTCCAGA
Source organism: Gekko japonicus (assembly GCF_001447785.1). Classification (NCBI taxonomy): domain Eukaryota; kingdom Metazoa; phylum Chordata; class Lepidosauria; order Squamata; family Gekkonidae; genus Gekko; species Gekko japonicus. Next base: position 91,828 of record NW_015169239.1, on the reverse strand, counting down.
GAAGAGGGCTTTTGTTTAAAATGCACTGAGGTCTTTCCACTGAAGTCTTCATTGTGCCATTTTGGACCCCCACCCCGACTTCTTCATTACCACACTGATCTATCAGTAGATCATCCAATTTATATTTTGGCTTGTGGGCGGGGCTTATCCACACGACTGTTTTTTAAAAAAATACCTGATGATAGCAGCACAAATTAAATATTAGGCATTTAAAGTACGAAGTATCTAAACTAGGAAATAGTCTTGATAGCAAGTCTAGTTGTTGCAGGAATGTAATTTAATCAGCAGGTATATTCTAAAGCCAGTTTGGTGGAGTGGTTAAGTGCGCTGACTCTAATCTGGGAGAACCGGGTTTGGTTCCCCACTCCTCCTCTTGCACCTGGCTGGATGACCTTGGGCAAGCCATAGTTCTGATAAGAGCTGTTCTTGAAAAAGAGCAGTTTTTGTCAGAGCTCTCTCAGCCCCACCTGCCTCACAGAGGGTGTCTGTTGTGGGGAGCGGAAGGGAAAGGAGTTTGTAAGCCGCTCTGAGACTCCTTTGGGTAGTGAAGGGCGGGGTATAAATCCAATCTCTTCTTCTTCTTCTCTTCTTCTAAAGCAGGGTTTCCCAACGTGGTGCCCACGGGTGCCCGCTGACACCTTTCCTGGTGCCCAGTGCCCACCAAGTGTTTTTAAAAAGTTGGCAGGGTCAGGAGGGGCTTCTGCACAGCCAGGCTTTTACTTGGCTGTGCAGACTTTTAAAAACACTGCTTTGGCAAGCAGTTATTTTTGAGACATTTTGCAGCTGGGCCCACCTCCCTGCGTCAGGGTTCCAGTGGTGCCTGCAGCCTCCAAAAGATTGGCGACCCCTTGTTCTAAATGGCATACAGAGTCTACATTTATTTCCTGGGTGTCCCCTAGAAATGAACGAAGGAGGACGCAAGGATGCTAATTTAAGACTCTCTGTTGTTTGGTGTTCTTACTTTCACAGTCATCGTAACCCTTTCGAAGGAAGGCAGCAACAGGCAATGAGGTCAGCCCCTTGCTCTTTCCTGATCAACGAACTGGCCTCATTTTGGTTGTCCTCGGCCGATGATAAGTTTTCACAACTTCAGTCTCTCTTTGACAGTGCTAAGAACCGTAGACCACTAATTCAAGTCTGCAGCTTTGACTTCTACTGCCATCTTGCGATGACTCAGTATATGTTCAAGATCTCACAGTAATTTTCCGACATCTGTCCCCTGTAAACCACAGCAGGGTTTCTTAGAATTAAAGCGCTTGGGGCTCTTTAGCTAGGAGAAACGACGGCTGAGGGGGTGACATGATCGAGGTTTATAAGATTATGTGTGGGATAGAGCAGGCCGAGAAAGACATACTTTTCTCTCTTTCTCACAATACAAGAACTCGTGGGCACTCAATGAAATCGCTGAGCGGTCGGGTTAGAACAGATAAAAGGAAGTCCTTCTTCACCCAAAGAGTGATTAACACACGGAATTCACTGCCACAGGAGGTGGTGGCGGCTACAAGCATGGACGGCTTCAAAAGGGAATTAGATAAGCATATGGAGCAGAGGTCCCTCAGTGGCTATTAGCCACAAGGTATAGATAGGAACTCACAGGCTGGAGCAGGTGATGCTCTGTATTCTTGGTGCTTGGGGGGGGGGGGACAACAGTGGGAGGGCTTCTAGTGTCCTGGCCCCACTGATGGACCTCCTGATGGCACCTGGTATTTTTAGCCACTGTGTGACAGAGTGTTGGACTGGATGGGCCATTGGCCTGATCCAACATTGGCTTCTCTTATGCTCTTATGGGACACTCCGGAGATTTTGAATACACTCTGTCTCTGTAACACAATATAAATACCGTATGGATCAGTGGCAGTACAATAGGTTGACTGCTGCAGCAATTAGCTATCAGGGAACGTGCTAAATCTACAGCGTCACTGGTGGTAAAGAACAATTTGTTCTTTAATCCTGTCGCAACCAGTGGACACAGCTACCTCTCTGGAATTAAGTTGCCAGTGTTCCTCGCTGATCGGGCATACCCCAATGCTCCAAGTCCACACTGGTACCAAGACCACCATTACGTTGATTCACTCAGATCCATCCAGGACTCTGAGGGCTCATTTCTATATTTGTTGTGTGGTGAAGAAGAAGGGGTGCCCCCTCCCTCCCACATATAACATGTGGGGCAGGTTTGGCCATAAATATCCATAGTTAAACCGACCCACTCACTATGACCTTCATCTTTCTCCCTTCCTCCCCTTTTTGGGGGGAGAGCGAAAAATCACGGGTATCCACCCCATGTGAGAAAGGCCTCCATCTGGAGCTTCTTGCCTCACACAGGACGATACATGATTCATGGAGGGAAGGGGGAATAGTCCTATCCCTCCACTATGTGAGGAGACTCACCATCTGGCAGGTCCACATATGGAAGCCAATGATAGAGAATAACTGAACACTCTGCCTAGGGTTTCCAGGGCGGGCTGGAGAGCTCCTGGAATGAACAAGTGATCCCCCCCCCAGGCAACAGAGACCAGTTCACCTGGAGAAAATGGCTGCTTTGGAGGTTGGACTCTCTGACATTATCCTTAGCTGAGGCTCCAGGGATTTCCCAGTCTAGAGGTTGGCAACCGTTAACTCGGCCCGTTTGTCATGCCCTTCCCAAGCTCACCAGGTTATTTGTCTTCTTGCAGGTGCCCTTCTCCAACTGCAGCAGAGATTGCCAGCCGGGCACGAGGAAAGGCATCATCGAGGGAGAGCCAACGTGTTGCTTTGAATGCGTAGAATGTACCGATGGGGAGATCAGCGATGAGACAGGTATGCGCCAATGCAGGCAGAGAACGCAGCCTTGTCTTCCACTGAGAGACATTCCCCTAGACGGAGCCATGAAGTTGTTTTTCTGAGATCCGTTCTAAGATGAGCCCGTCTTTCAAACCTTTTGGTAGAAATGCTACATAGTCTGCTCCCTCCAACACAGAGCCAGTTGGTGTAGCCGTTAAGAGCGCAGACTCTAATCTGGGAGAACCAGGTTTGATTCCCCACTCCTCCACATGCAGCTGCTGGCGTGACCTTGGGTCAGCCATAAGTTCTCTCAGAGCTGTTCTTTCAAGGGCAATTCTGGAAAGATCTCTCTCAGCCCCACTTCTTCATATATCTAATTCCAAACCCTGTGGATCAAAAATTTGGCATAAGGGGGCTGTGAATGGATAGGAGAGTTTCGGGGGGGGGGATATAAACCCATAAAAAAGAATTGGGACGGGGGTTAATTCTCCTCCAAAAGTAATGGTACAATCATGCATGTGTAAAAGTTGCAAGGAGGGAAGAAACCCTGAAAAAAGTTTTTTAAAATGGCGAGGAGGTAAGAAAAACTGGCCAAATTGCTGATTAGGGGACAGGGCTCAAAAGAGGAGGTTGGGAGGCTGGATATAGGTGGGGAGCAGGCCCATAGCTGTGGTGGGGGCTCCTAGGGCCTAGCCCCCCCCACTTCCTCCCAAGGACCCCACAACTTTTGAGAAGAAGCGGGGGGAAGTCACGCATGCCTGCATTCCAAGCCATGAATTCTTGGCTTGGAGTGCAGGTGCATGGCCCCCACTTCTCCCCAAAGCATTTAAAGGGTCCCTTTAAATGCCTTGAGGGAGAAGCGGAGAGGGGAGGCCGTGAATTTCAGGGGGCCCCTATTTTTAAAATCCTGACTACGGGCCTGGTGGGGAGAAAAGGAAAAACTAAAGGGTAGAGAGTGGGGACTGCCTGAGGGGGTGGAATTTTCTCTCCTCCAGGGAGTCCTTGCAATTTTCCCACCTATTTGGTTTTAATATTTACTGGAGTTCATTCTCAGGTTTTGTCATCCAAGAAAATACAACCTCTGGAAGAATATGCCCCAGGGCAATCTCTGCCTCAGCCAGGCATTCATCCTGTTTTTGAGCAGACCCATTTCAGATAGCAGGCAGGGCCCCTCCCCACATGGAATGCTCCTCCATATGGGGGGGGGGGAATTCTCTGCAGACAGGAAATGACCATGACCGGGAGTCTGCTGCACCTCGCCTTCTTCCTGACAGGCCTGTTTTCAGTGTGGGGTGTCCTATCATGTGTCCTATCATGTGAATCCACCCTGCAGACTGGTAGCACCCCGACTTGCATCTCTTAGAGGCTCAGGTGCCCTTTTTGTGCCCCAAAATGAGGGATCAGAATGATAACAAAGTTAATGGCCTATAAAAGCTTCAGATTAAAGATAAAAATTAGCTAATCTTAAAGGTGTAAACATCTGCATAATGAGACCATTGGGAAATTAGGGAAGATTCACGTTTGACAAAAAATCTAAAACTTACTAAAATCAATTGGGGGAGGGGCACAGTGTGCCCCCAGACTGCAAAAGTGATGCCATGCAAAGTATACAAAAAGAATTATCAACTGAAATCTCGTGATACTATGTTGTGAGCTCTCAGCTGCCATTTTGGGGGTTGCTAGGCCCAGACTGCAAAAGTGATGCCATGCAAAGTATACAAAAAGAATTATCAACTGAAATCTCGTGATACTATGTTGTGAGCAAATCACTGGCTCACAGCTTTAACGCCAGTAGCTCACAAAGTAGAATTTTGGCTCACAAGACTCCACAGCTTAGAGGGAACATTGCTCACATTTGACAAAAAATCTAAAACTTACTAAAATCAATTGGGGGGGGCACAGTGTGCCCCCAGACTGCAAAAGTGATGCCATGCAAAATGTACGGAAAGAATTATCAATTGAAATCTCGTGATACTAGGTTGTAAGCTCTCAGCTGCCATTTGGGGGGTTGCTCGGCAACCCAGTGTAACATCTCCAGCCACTGATGGAGGAGGCTGGAGGATGAAAGCACATTTGTGGGGAGCCAGGATAAGGACGGGAAACTGCAAAGGCCATGGGAACAACCTTTGCATGTTGCTTCAGAAGCACAATTCCAGACATATTTATGAGATGGGAGTGTGTATAAAGGGGGGGGAAGGCTCTGTGTGGGGAGAGGTTAAAGGTGAGATGCTCTTTGCTTCTAGGAACAGGTGGGAAGCAGGTCATATGGGGGAAGTGATTTGGTTCCGTTAAGACCCTATAAGTTGGGGTATTGGGGTATAGATTTAATAACTGAACAAACATTTCTGGGAACCCAGGTCAGCGGGTAAGAGGATGTAAGAGAACATAAGAGAAGCCATGTTGGATCGGGCCAATGGCCACACAGTGGCCAAAACCCAGGTGCCTTTGGGAGGTCCACCAGCAGGGCCAGAACTCCAGAAGCCCTCCCACTGTTGCCCTCCAAGCACCAAGAATACAGAGTATCACTGCCCCAGACCATAAACCATCCAGTGTTACCTAGAGGGTACACCATGGAAAAGTGGAGTTGTGCTCTACGTTTCCTGGCATGTCAGTTTTCCAAAGGGAGCTTTTAACACTCCAACCTACACTAGGAAAAGATCATCCCCTGCCCCTCTTATCTTTCTGAATAATAAAAAATGGGACCAGATTGACAATAAGTAACCCAGTCGATCCAATTTGTAATTGATGTTGAGCAACATTGCCCAATTCTCCTGTACAAGAAGCATGGCAATGAATAGCTGCCATGTGAGAGTACTACCTCTTGTGCAGGGAAAATCCTGGTGGATTGTGCCCTTTGTGTTTAACTCTGGGCTGCCGACTGAACCCATAAACCCATTTTTTTAAAATCAGTCAACCCAGAACATGTCGTATGCAGAAGGTTTGGAAAGAGACACGTTGCCCTTCAGACCTTGCCTTCTCCTCTGACCGAATGTCTTGTCTCCTTGCAGACGCCAGCGCTTGTGAGAAATGTCCTGAAAACTTCTGGTCCAATGAAAACCACACATTCTGCACTCCCAAGCAGATAGAGTTTCTGTCTTGGACGGAACCATTCGGGATCGCCCTCACCCTGTTTGCTGTGCTCGGCATCTTCCTGACCTCCTTCGTCCTGGGCGTCTTCACCAGATTCCGCAACACCCCCATCGTCAAGGCCACCAACCGCGAACTCTCTTACCTCCTCCTCTTCTCCTTGTTGTGCTGCTTCTCCAGTTCCCTTTTTTTCATTGGCGAGCCCCAGGACTGGAATTGCCGCTTGCGGCAGCCCGCCTTTGGCATCAGCTTTGTCCTCTGCATCTCCTGCATCCTGGTGAAGACCAATCGCGTCCTCCTGGTCTTTGAGGCCAAGATCCCCACCAGCCTCCACCGCAAATGGTGGGGCCTCAACCTGCAGTTCCTCCTGGTCTTCTTGTGCACATTTGTGCAGATCGTCATCTGTGTCATTTGGCTCTACACGGCTCCCCCATCCAGCTTCCGGAACCACGAGTTGGAGGATGAGATCATCTTCATCACCTGCAACGAAGGCTCGCTGATGGCTCTGGGCTTCCTGATTGGCTACACCTGCCTCCTGGCTGCCATCTGCTTCTTCTTCGCTTTCAAATCCCGCAAGCTGCCCGAGAACTTCAACGAAGCCAAATTCATCACCTTCAGCATGCTGATCTTCTTCATCGTCTGGATCTCTTTCATCCCAGCCTACGCCAGCACTTACGGCAAGTTTGTCTCTGCCGTGGAGGTGATCGCCATCCTGGCTGCCAGCTTCGGCCAGCTGGCCTGCATCTTCTTCAACAAGGTCTACATCATCCTCTTCAAGCCCTCCCGCAACACCATCGAAGAGGTGCGCTGCAGTACCGCCGCCCACGCCTTTAAGGTGGCGGCCAGGGCCACCCTGAGACGCAGCAACGTGTCACGCAAGAGGTCCAACAGCCTCGGGGGCTCCACGGGCTCCACCCCTTCCTCATCCGTCAGCAGCAAAAGCAACCACGAAGAGCCCTTTGCCCTAGCTGCTCCCACAGAGCAGCAACAGCCACATGGGTGCAAGCAGAAAGTGAGTTTCGGTGGTGGGACTGTCACCTTCTCCCTGAGTTTTGAGGAGCACCAGAAGAACGCGGTGGCCAGCCGAAACGCAAAGCACAGGAACTCCTTGGAAGCCCAGAACAGCGACGACAGCCTTATGAGGCACAAGGCCCTGCTTCCTCTGCGGTCCAGCGACCCACTAGTCATTGAGCCCAATGCCCAGACCCCCTCCAGTCCAGACGCCAACGCACAGGAGTCAGTCGTGGAAGAAACCCAGCAAGAAGCACGGGGCTCAGAAGAGCAGCCTCCTTTGTCGGCAACGCATTTGCGGGATTTTGTAGGCAGTGACTCCGTCATAGAGAATGCTGTCCATTCATAATCAAAGAAAGAGGACTCTGTCTCCTCCCCTGCTTTTCTCCCGAGTAGGGGAAAAAACTGGAGACATCCATCCACGACACAGCCCCACCGCTTCTTAAAATCAGTGGGGTAAAGTCACCTCCAAAGAAATACTGGGGGGGGGAAGGTTTCCAGAAGTATCTCTCTAGCGATCCTCCTAGCGAAACTCTGTGGTGGTTGTCAAAAAATGGAAGGAGAAGAACACCTTTGGACTTTTTCCCAGCTGGGCTTTAGCAGGAACCATATGCTGTCGCTGTCCCAGGATTGGGGGGGCCAGACCCACCAGCATCCCAGCGAACGAATGTACCTGGTTCCCATATACATGCTCTGCTCTTACGTTGATGTATAGTATCCCTTTTCTTTTGTGGTGTATAATAGTTTCCCTTGAAATGTAAAACTGCTTATCCACCCGTTACAACAAGGAAAGAAAACCTTGCTGCTTTACTGCAAAAAGGAAAAAGAAACAGGACCGGTGGTTTGACGTGTGGGAGGCTGCTGTCCAGTCCCCATGGAAACATGCGCAATAAATAGCACTTGTACAGCCAGTGGCCTGAACTTGTAAAGTATTTAAAGTGACAGGTACCGCTCCCTGTATATACGTGAAAAAGGTAGACCAGATCTTTGTTGCTCCCTGTGCCCGATAATCGGAGGAATAATAAAAGAGGACGACGCTGCAGTCTTTTGAGTCACTTCTGTACTACATAGAGCGCCTTTTTCTACTGCAGATTGGCCTGTGCCAATTCCCTTCATGGGCAGAAAGAAAAGGCAATTTGCACTCTCGGTGAGGTGCGCCCGAGATTTCCGTTCATAGTTATTTCTGTCGTTGTGGCGTCTGTGCCAAAAATGGCTAACGTTTGACCAAGTTAAAACCATGTTTGCTAACGGGAAAAAAAATGTCTTCAGTTTGCGGAGGGGGGGGGGGATCAACCATGTTTGCACATTCAATATCATCTTGGAGAACCTGGGAAGCTACCTTAAGCCAAAGGGAAAGGCAGTCTGTAATACATATTTTAATAATTAAATAAGTCTCTGTCTCTGAAAGCTACTAATACGTAGGGAAATTGTATTTATTTACTTCCTTTGTAAGGAGCTGCGGTGGCTCAAGTGGTTAAGACGCTGAACTGCAGGCTGTGGAAGGTTGGTAGTTCAGCAGTTCGAGACCCGAGTGCGCCGCATGACGGAGTGAGCTCCCGTCTCTAGTTCCAGCTCCTGCCAACCTAGCAGTTCGAAAGCAAGAAATTGCAAGTAGATAAATAGGTA
>NW_015169239.1:73499-83313 GCF_001447785.1 Gekko japonicus | reverse complement strand
TGGGGCACGTGATGCTCTGTCTTCTTGGTGCTTGGGGGGGGTCAACAGTGGGAGGGCTTCTAATGTCCTGGCCCCACTGGGGGACCTCCTGATGGCACTGGTATTTCTGGCCACTGTGGGATACAGAGTGTTGGACTGGGTGGGACTTTGGTTCTTATGTTCTATTTATTTACTTCCTTTGTACCCCCAAACGGGGACCCACAGTGGCTTATAGCCTTCTCCGCTTCTCCGTTCTGTCCTCACAACAAGGCAGGTTAGGCAGAGTGTGTGTAACTGGCCCACGTTTGCTTCACTGGCAGAGTGAGGATTCAAACCTGGGTCTCCCAGATCTTAGTCAGACGCTTTAAGCACTACACCCCCCTTGGCTCTCTGAATGTAGCCAGTTTTCCAAAGAACGTGTATCACGTCTGTAATATGTCTCTGTACAGATGGAAAATCTGGAATGTACAATTTGAAACTCTTTGGTATTTTAGGGTGGGAGTGACTAGTAAATGGGAGGCGTGGCTCATGTGACGTGCTGCCCGTTTAGGTTCAAATGAATTGGCTGCGTTGGAATGGAGGTCATAAATCTCATTTGCAATCACTACTCTGATCGCTGGAACTCCAAAATGCACCTTCCAGGCTGCAGACGTGGAAGTGGAGAGCTATGGCTCTCCCCACAGAAAGGCGACTCCTGCAAGTGAAAAAATAAAGCCAGGAAAAGAAGAGGAGATTTGATTTATACCCCACCCTCAGATCAGCTTACAAACTCCTTCCCCTCCCCCTCCCCACAACAGACACCCTGTGAGGTAGGCGGGGCTGAGAGAGCTCTGACAGCAACTTCTCTTTTTCAAGAACAGCTCTTATCAGAACTACGGCTTGCCCAAGGTCATCCAGAGAGGAGAGAGAGGAGATTGGATTTATACCCCGCCCTTCACTACCCGAAGGTGTCTTAGAGTGGCTTACAAACTCCTTCCCCTCCCCCTCCCCACAACAGACACCCTGTGAGGTAGGTGAGGCTGAGAGAGCTCTGACAGCAACTTCTCTTTTTCAAGAACAGCTCTTATCAGAACTACGGCTTGCCCAAGGTCATCCAGAGAGAAGAGAGATGAGATTGGATTTATACCCCGCCCTTCACTACCCGAAGGAGTCTCAGAGCGGCTTACAAACTCCTTTCCCTCCCCCTCCCCACAACAGACACCCTGTGAGCAATGCTCCCTCTAAGCTGTGGAGTATTGTGAACAAAAATTCTACTTTGGGAGCTACTGGCATAAAAGGTGTGAGCGAGTGATTTGGCTGCTGCATAAATTAGTTTGCTCTGGGGCCATCCTTCCTGAGCGAAGACAAAAATTTGTGAGCTGGAGGCGAAAAATCTGAGCTAGCTCACACTAACTCAGCTTAGAGGGAACACTGCCTGTGAGGTAGGTGGGGCTGAGAGAGCTCTCTACAGAAACTGCTCTTTTTCAAGAACAGCTGTGCCAGAACTATGGCTTGCCCAAGGTCATCCAGCAGGTGCAAGTGGAGGAGTGGGGAATCAAACCCGGTTCTCCCAGATTAGAGTCCACGCACTTAACCACGACACCGAACTGGGCCCTATGAGATAAAGCAAGGCAATGCTGTCCAATGGGACTTCTGAAAGTCCCTATATCTGAAGAGCCTTAAAGGGAAAATACTATACCTGAAACATCGTTCTATGTGCCATGCATGGCACTTGAGAACCACAGCTCATTGCGTCATTGCTCGTGCTGAAAATGCTGCACTGAAGAAGTAAAACAAAGAATGGATCTTGAATAGCTGCCAAGAGATGCCAAGGAAAATGCATGTCTCTATGTCCCTCTATCTGACACAGTAGCAAGAGACTATGCAAAGGTCAGTTGTGTTTTAAGCGCAGATAGGAGGGGCAGTTCTCTGCCCACTAAACTTGTTTCATCCTCCTGGCCTGGGATGGGTGGCCGGTGAGATCAAGCGGGTGATGAAGACCGCTGGCTGTTGGGGCTACCATTGGGATAGCCCTCTGTTTGTAACAGGTTTCTTACAGGCTGATTCTGCACCCCTCTGTTTCCTCACAGTTTTTCCACAGCCACATCGGGAGGTTAATCTCCCTCCGCACTGCATGCCGCTTTCACTTTCTTTGTTCATCAGGTCTTATGGTACCTTCTGCACAGGTTTATGGCCGTTCAGGGGCGACTTCACAGTCAGTACAGCGTCACCCCGAGCAGTGTTCCCTCTAAGCTGAGTTAGTGTGAGCTAGCTCACCGTTTTTTAGCCTCCGGCTCACACATTTTTGTCTTCACTCAGGAAGGATGGCTCCAGAGCAAACTAACTTATGCAGTAGCCAAATCGCTGGCTCACAACTTTAATGCCAGCCTCTCACAAAGTAGAATTTTTGCTCACAAGACTCCATAGCTTAGAGGGAACATTGATCCCGAGGTATCTGAATATGGTTTTGAGTGGCACCTTTTCTTTCCTCCCCTTCTGATTCAAAGGGAACAATAAGCAGACAATTTGACACGACTTTATTGATCTCTGTCAGTATTTATCACCTCACCATGAATTACTTGGCTCAGGTGGCCACCGAGGCAAGTACTGACACAGAAAAATCTGCATACCAGATTGAATGAAAACATTCTGAGGCAAGGGGGGAACCAGGTCGAGCACGGCGAAAATGTGGAGCAAATGCCAGATGCAGAATGGACCACAGAATGTACGTCAGTGCTTCTGAACTCCCCACCAACTTCATTACTCAGGTTGGACCGTCTGCAGTTCTTCTAAACCCACCATTTGCTGTCGGACATGAACGTGCATTTAAGCCAATGGCTGACTTATAGTTCATGACAATGGCAAGGCTTTTGAGGAAACAGAGTGGAGGCTGTGGGGCTGATTTTAGGGGTATCATTCACAGTGCTGGCCATCATTTTTAAGAAGGAAGCAAAGATGATTATCCCTTAAAGAGAAGGTGCATCCATGCAGTGTAGTTCTTCATTTCTATATGGCGCAAAGAAGAATTACCTGCTCATGTCAAGTTGCAATGTCTCAGGTGGAAAAGCACAAGTGATATGGAGAATCTGTTACATGCTGATTGCATTATCAGAAGTGTGCGACATTCTTTTCCTCTCTCTTTCATTATCCTGAGACAGTGGACTCTCCTGCCCAGTGAGCACACCAGGTCACTTAGAACTGATACCTCATATTGAGGCTAAAGAATATCACAAAACTGAACTGGGTACTCCTACATTTAATTCTTGCCTTAATTCTCCATTTCCTCTTCAGAGTACTCAAGGTTCCGAGTTTGATTTTGGAAATAATTTTATGCCGGGGCGGCCCTGACAACTCGTAGTATTACACATAATGTGAGAGGGGAATATACCTAATCCGCTGGGAATATCAGTGGGGCATTATTTGAAAAGTCATCAAATTCAGTTGGTTGCGTCCAATGCTCCCTTCTAAGCGGTGGAGTCTTGTGAGCAAAAATTCTACTTTGTGAGCTCCTGGCATTAAAGTTGTGAGTGAGCGATTGGGCTGCTGCATCAATTAGTTTGCTCTGGAGCCATCCCTTCCTGAGCTAAGACAAAAATCGGTGAGCCGGAGGCTAAAAAACAGTGAGCTAGCTCGCACTAACTCAGCTTAGAGGGAACACTGGTTGCATCTATATACAAGTGATGCTCTGAAAAATGGCAGCCACATTGCCTTTGGATCTAATAGTCTCTGAAGGATGCCCACCCTCTACTGCTGACACTGAACTCTGAGAAAGTGTTTGTTCCAGCACAAGAAAGCTGACCCCCAGTAATACTCTCCCCTGCACTTTTTAATCAGTACCCTCATTCCAGAAGTGTTGCCATGCATAGGCTCATTAGTAGCAAAGCAAGGAGATAAAAGGGTTGACAGCTGACTATTAAGGTAGACAGGAAGGTGGCAGAATGAATCTGGTCCTGGTGAAGCAGCCTTTTCGTCATGTCTTCAACTTTTTGGGCGACTTGAGGGCATTTGGGGTAAGTTATGAGATTGCTCCACCACATGCCGAAAAGCCCCCCCCCCCATTCTCTCAGCTTGTACATTCACCAGGCCCGTTTGTTTGGGCGTTATCACTTCTTAGTTTCTTGCCCTTTGGCATCAGGAAGCCCAATGAGAAAGACACCGCAGAAACCGGATGGGACATCTGATTAGCTTTTAGGCAAAGTTTCAAATTTCCCTTTTGCCTAGCTGCTTAAGCCTGCTTTGTCGGCATCCCCTAATTCAAGAATGGCTGGACTTGCGGGCAAGGCCGGTTTCTTCTACTCTTCCCAGGTACTCATTAGCAAGAGCTCAAGGTGTGTGCCCCAGGAAGTATTGGGGTCCTTTGTTTTTATGTCGCAAATTAGCATCCGCCTACAGCAGAGCTGCATCTCTGCCAGCTGTTATTGGTATATGGTTAAATGTATACTGTTATAAAGTCAAGAGTAGCACTGTACTGGTGTAATCGTAGCAGCTGCTCTATTCTCCCGCTAGTCTCCATTATAAAGTTGTCACCAGCTAGCAGTACCAGTTCCCGGGTTGCAGTGTTTTTGTGCTCAGGGGCATACCACATTATTGATAAATATGTCCATGTACCTTATGATATACAAAATCCAAGGAGATGTTCGCCCTCAACTCAGTTCATCAGCTCTAAACTCTCACACTAACAGAAATGAATAGGTTTTGCCTTTGTACGTCAAAGTATCTTTGAATACTGTATTGTACATTAAATAAAAATTAAGTAATAATATTTTTTTTTAAGTCCTAGTTCCCCTGATGGCTGATGGCCTCAGCAGCGACCATCTCAGGTCATGAAGTGTCTACTTCTAGCTCATACATGGATGACCTTCTATCCAGGCCACCAACCACCACAGGGCCTCACCCCTACAGGTCTTCCACAACCACAGGATCCTGGGTTCACCAGAAGGCCATCATCCATCTGGGGATGTCAAAACTCCTCCCCCCTCAAAATGTCACTTCAGTCTCGGGGCAGCGATAAGAATGTAAGAACATAAGAGAAGCCATGTTGGATCAGGCCAGTGGCCCATCCAATCCAACACTCTGGGTGCGTTCAGACGGGTATTTACAACGGTATAGGTGCCGGTTGGAATCGGTGCACTTACCAGCGTTCACACGGCGAACATCTGCCCTCCGTCCCTAACCGTTGCAAAGAGCTTTACACCGTTGTATTCTGCCACTAGGTCCCCAAGTGGTGGTATCCTGAGTGCAACGGATGTAATCACTTTACCCCCCTGTCTGATCGCTCTCCACCGTTGTAGAGCCACTTCCATTCGGAAGCCTGAGGCTTCCAATTTTCGCCCGCCATTTGTTTTTTTAGGTCGGCGATATGCGCTTGAGAAAGCTTCACCCCGGCGTTTGTTTAAAAAAAAAAAAAAGGAAAAGGTCCTTAGTTTAACGTTTTAGAGGAGTCCGAGACCTCAGGGAGGCCAGTTTGCTCTTTAAACTTTAAAGGTAAGTCCTCTTTTCAGGGCATGCTTTTCTGGACGGGGTGTTTTGCACATGCGCGAAGATCGCCATTCTGTGGATGGCTGCCTATGCGCATGCGCAAACTGAGTTTAAACAAACAAACCGCCGACGCCCGCTGTGTGTGAACGGGCATACAGCGATGGGCTCCGCAGACAGGAGATAAGTGTGATCGCGTTTCAGCTGGCATAAACTGCAACGGTTCCAACCGGTACAGTTTATGCCGGCTGAAACGCCCCGTCTGAACGCACCCTTTGTGTCACACAGTGGCCAAAACCCAGGTGCCATTGGGAGGTCCACCAGTGGGGCCAGAACTCCAGAAGCCCTCCCACTGTTGCCCCCAAAGCAACAAGAACACAGCGCATCACTGCCCCTGACAGAGTGTTCCATCTGTACCTTGTGGCCCATAGCCACTGATGGACCTCTGGCTCCATCTGTTTATCCAATCCCATCTTGAAGCTGTCTATGCTTGTAGCCGCCACCATTTATTGTGGCAATGAATTCCATGTGTTAATTACTCTTTGAGTGAAGAAGTACTCCCCTCTGAGATGTGATGCCTGAAGATCTGATGGGCCTTGTGCAAGTACTGGGGCTTCATCCTCTCCCACCCAGTAACTGTGCCATGGTTCCGGTTACACTCCTGTCCCTTTTGACGGCCCCGGATACCTTTTCATGGGATAACCTTCAGCACCCATCAGAAGGAACCACAACCATTATTCCCAGGACACACTACTCCTTAAGTTGGGGCTCCAGGTTTCTCATCTGCTGGGAGGGACCCTAAAACCTCTGAGTGGAAACCACCACGGATGCCAGTCAGTGCATGCTGCCATCACCTAGTCACCCCCCCAAAAGTGGCACGACCTGGAAAACAAGGCAGAGAGAGAGAGACCTCACTTGTGCTACTCTCCTTCCAGCCCTTGACAGACTCTCGTGCCCTCATCCTCACTGGCCACAAATGGTCAACACCAAGTCAGCCCTCAGGGAGCTACAAGGTCTCAGTCCCCCAACAGAAAGCAACTCTTCTACTTCAGTAGGTCGAGTCCCATCTTCCCGTCACCGACGTCAAAATTTTAAAATGCCAGAAAATCAAAGAAAAGGAGAACAAAACCGCAAGATATGGGAAACATATGCCGAACTTAAAAGTGGGGTGATTTTTCCCAAAAAGAACACTAAAACAACTAACAGGGATCACCAACAGGCACAGAGAATCTTTAAGGAAAAGTTCACTCAACCCAGACAGGTCAGTGCAGTGTTCCCTCTAAGCTGAGTTAGTGTGAGCTAAAGGTAAAGGTTCCCTTGCTCGAAAGCCAGTCGAGTCCGACTCTAGGGTTGCGGTGCTCATCTCCGTTTCAAAGCCAAAGAGCCAGCGCTGTCCGAAGACATTTCCGTGGTCATGTGGCCGGCATGACTAAACACCAAGGTGCACGGAACGCTGTTACCTTCTCACCGAAGCGGTACCTATTTATCTACCTGCAATTTCTTGCTTTCGAACTGCTAGGTTGGCAGGAGCTGGAACTAGAGACGGGAGCTCACTCCGTCATGCAGCACACTCGGGTCTCGAACTGCTGAACTACCGACCTTCCACAGCCTGCAGTTCAGCGTCTTAACCACTTGAGCCACCGCAGCTCCTCTTAGTGTGAGCTAGCTCACAGTTTTTTAGCCTCCAGCTCGCACATTTTTGCCTTAGCTAAGGAAGGGACGGCTCCAGAGCAAACTAATCAATGCAGTAGCCAAATTCCTCGCTCACCACTTTAATGCCAGTAGCTCACAAAGTAGAATTTTTGCTCACACGACTCCACAGCTTAGAGGGAGCATTGGTCAGGTGGGAGCTGTGTCACTCTTCAGCGAGCAGCCCCGAAAAGCTGGTGCAAAGCTTCGCAAAAGGAGAGAGAAAAAGAGTGCACACGTTGGGTGTCCGGCTTCTGCCACAGGGTAGTCCAGAGTAGCGTTTCCCAACTGGTGGGCCCCCAACCCCAAGTGGGTTGTGAAGCCTGTTGAAGTGGGTCCGAGGTATTTGCAGTTTTATGGCTGTGTGCATGGGTCTCCATACCAAAGAGTTTGGGAACTGCTGGCCTAGACCGCAAAGGGGGAAGGGCAGAAGCTGCTGAAGTTGCGACCTGTCAACCGCAAGGGGACGCAAAGGTTGCCTTTGGATATTCAGAAATCAGGAGGATGCCGACGCTCGAGCAACACTGATGCACCAAGTGAAACGTTTATTTTGGCAGGTTTAATTCTTTTATACAAAATATCTTACAATTTAAAAACATTTCTCCCCCAACAACGGCAACAAAAATCATATACATATATTTATAAGAGCCAATTACACAAAAGAGGGGGCAACCATATTATGCACAGAGAAACCCAACCCCCTTCCCCCCCCCTTCTTTACAAGAACAAAATGGCCAAAGGATCATTAATTAAGGGGTACCTTCGGCTACCTCTGAACTACATTTTCACAGATCTCGAGGGAAGCTGCGGTGGGAACTGGGCAGGAAGCGAGCACCAGAAGTGGAGCGTCTATCTCCTTCTCGGCTATGGAGGCTGACAAGGGTCAATCATTGACAACCGCTCAGCTGGTGCAGTGCAGCAGGGGGAAACCGCTGCTTAGCTGAGCCTCAGCCCCTCTTCGCCAGCCTCAGCCCCGTGTCCCACACGACTTCTGCAACTTAAGGCGAATCAGACTGGCCTTGGGGTTAAGGATTACCAAGACCACAATAATGCTTAGCAGTTTTATAAAGTGCTCCTGAGGTGTTCCAAGCACTCGAAACACATCACCTAACCTACCTATCAGAACTTTCATCAGCTGCTTAAAAATCAGCAAAAATCACAAAGAGACCAAGAAAGGGGGCTGGTTAAGAGTTAAACGAAAGAGTAAGAGGCTGGCTGCTTTCCTAAGGCCTCCTTCCTGTTGTATAAGGGGGGGGGGGAATTGCACACATGTTTAGAAAGCCAATTACATGGAGGAAGGAAACTGTATGCAAAGAAGGGAGAAAATATCCCCTTTGACTTTACAAGAACAAAGCGGCCAAAGGATAACTAGCCAGAAACACACGTGCTTCACCTCTGCATAAACAGACCTAAACCAGACTTGTAGGTATGATCGTCTTCTATGCAAGACGCCCGATTGCAATGGAAGGATTATAAACCTAACGGGCAGCCACAGAGATCAGGCGGGAGGGTGCAGAAAAGGAACGCTTGAGGGGCGTTGGCATTTTTAAAAGAGCTGGAAGGAGAGTCACGGGAGAAGGAAAAGACTGAAACAGAACAGGCCCGGAGGGAGGTCCAGGCATGGACTGAGAGGCCCACCTCCACCTGGACGCCTCCGTGCTCCATTTGCATCTGCCCTACCTGCATGCAGAGTGGGGAGCCATCCCATCCCATCCAAGAATAGTTTCCTCTGCTGCCAGCATTAGTGAAGACGTCTAAACGTCTGCATGCTTGACAGCATCAAATGTCAGTCTGCACACCCTACGTACAAATAAGAACCCAAGAACCGGGGATGCTCCGGTTATCTCCGCTGGCTCGGCGAAATGCTCTGCCTGCTCACTGTGATGAGGAACCCCCAACCCCATTGGGCTCCTTGCAAGAGGCCCATGACCCACTCGTGGGGCTCCCCTTTCGCATGCTCGAAGGGCCCAGTGCGACACAGGGCAGCCAGGACTTCTCTCTCCCCAGGAGTCCCAGGAACACTGCTGGTGACAAAGACACCTTGAGGGGGGTGGTGTCTTCATTGACTGTATCAGTGTTATCTTAAAACACAAATGCTGCCTAAACAGAATCACAGAAGCTTTAAACGGCAGCTGACCAGTTTTGGGGGGATATGCTAAAGGTGGCAACTTCTCACACTGCCGTGCCTAAACCTTCCACTGCAAACGACGTGTCCTGGATTACTCTTACATTTAAAAAGAGCACGTGCATACAAATGCCGGTCAAATATCTGGCAAGTGTGATGTGTTTCGGCACCTGTGTTTGTGGCATGGCTCCAGGCCTGTGTTCCTCTGTAATTTTTTAAAAAATTGTTAATCATGAGGGCAATTAAGACATAATAGCCAAAGCCTCTGGACCTCAACGGTGCTTTGGTTCCCCCACACACCTGGCTCCTCCCTCTCCCCCCCACTCCTCTGAATACATTCTTGCTCACGTCGGAAGGGAAAGGGAGTTGATATTCCCCCCCCCCTCACCATTACTGAGAGTATGCCGCTCCGGTGCTTCCTGAAATACTTTTAATCACTGTGTGCCGTACCTGTAAGGTTAGCAGCGCTTTGGAAGACGGAAGCCCGAAATTCCACATCATGATTCATCTCTCGGGGAAAGAACCTTTAAACAGAATCGGCGTGCAGGGAGAAGCACCCAGATCACC
>NW_015169239.1:53866-73479 GCF_001447785.1 Gekko japonicus | reverse complement strand
GCCAACGGGGTGGGTGTTGTACCCCCCCCCCCCCCCTAACAGAATGCTTCCCTGATTAGTGGAGTCGCTTTCCCTTGAAAAGTGCAAACCTGGGAGCCACTCAAGACCAGGGAGTGGCTCCAGCTGGACAGTGGAGGTGAGAGGAAGTGGACCCTCCGGTGGGGGTCCGACACCAAACAAGGGGACGTTTGCCCGGTGCTGAAACAGCGGCTGAACGTGAATGCGGCTCTGGGCTCATCCTGCAGTGGGGAACGGAAGAGGCCACCTGACCAATGTGTGCGTGTGTGTCTGGAGGGAGGCGGGGAGGGGGAGGTCAGGGCTGGCAAGGGCTCATCCTGCACTCGCAGGGGAGCCCGTCCCAGAGTCATTGCTGGAGGCCGAAAGCCTGCAGCAAGGCCGGGAGGTCTCGGGCGTCGGCCGCCGCGTAGAGGTCGCTCTGGCCCAGCATGGAGAGGGCCATGCGGAGGGTGCTCCAGATGTTGTCGGACATGGCGCCCTGCTGCCCCCGCGGGCCCCGGCTCTTCTGCTGCATGTGCAAGGCCTCCAGGAAGTGCTCCACGGCCTCTCTGCGGAGACAGCAAAGGAAGGTGATTGGCGGCGGCAGCGGCGGGGGGAGGTCCAGAGACACTCAGTCCCCCCACAGTTAGACACAGGCAGGTGAAGGAAACACTCCCCAGGTGCCCACCCTCGCCCGGTGCCGTCCCGTGTCTTCCAGGCCTCTATGACTCAGACACATCGGAAGCGACAGAACTGCTTTGGGCTGCTGTGCCGGCAACACGGGTTGCCACGTCGGCTCTGCACGCCTTCACCGAGGAAGCCGACGAAGCCAGAGTGGGAAGCACAGGGAGTGGAAGACGCATGGCTCTTTTTGTAGTGGGACCTCCTTTGCATATTAGGCCACACACCCCAATGTAGCCACTCCTCCAAGAGCTTACAGAGCTCTTCTTACAGGAGCTACTGTAAGCTCTTGGAGGATTGGCTACATTAGGGGTGTGTCGCCTAATATGCAGATGAGTACCTGCTACAAAAAGAGCCCCGGAGCAGCACGGAGCTTCAGGAGTGAGGGTGGGAACACAGGTCCGGCAAGCAAGGTCCTTAGACGCTCCTGCCCACACTCTGTTAAGGGCCATCCTGGTTTGCTCCGTTCTCAGCCATTCTTCAACTTGTGTCTCCGGCCAGCGTGTTTGCTCACAGGAGGCCTCTTTAACTTGATCCGCCCCCTTCCCCCAAAACTCCTTCCAAAGGAAACTCCGCAGGTCAGTGAGTGCCAGCATTTGGGGAGGGGGGGTAATTTGTGTGTGTGTGTGTGTGCACGTGTGCTTGCGTGCCTGGAAGCCATGGCAACTTCTAATGACCCCTACCGGGAGGCTGGGATGTTTTCCAGAGAGATGGCTTGATAGCCTGCCTCTGCCTCCTGGCCCTGGTATTCTTTGGAGGTCGCCCTTCCAAGTACTCGCCAGGGTCGGCCCCTGCTTAGCTTCCGAGATCTGATGAGATCGGGCTTGCCTGGGCTACCCAGGTCAGGGTGGTGAGTGCCGGCATTCTGACAGAGTTAATCGATCTCCCGCGGTGTGGGGGCAGCTCTCCCAACCACCAATGCAAGCAAGGCCAACCCAAAAGTGGACACTAACAAAAAAAGGACTGCTGGTGGTGCTGGTTCCACCACAGCGCACACTTTGTGAGACCAAATGCTTGGAGAGGCTAGTGGCAGCCTAGCTTCTCTCTCGCCGGCTCTCGCTCACCTGTGAGCTCCGAGGTTGATGCAGCTGATGCCCAGGTTGTACCGGGAGCGAATGTAGCCCGGCTGTAGCTCCAAGGCCCGCCTGTAAGCCGCGACAGCTTCCTCGCTCCGGTTCCCATTGGCCAGAGTGGCACCCAGCTTGTTCCACAGGAGGTGATCCTAGGCGGGGGGGAAAGCCAAAGACAGACTTTACAAAGGGGCTTGTTTCAGTCCGATTTCCTGCCCCACGCTACAGGCCCCGAGCACAGGAGACAGGCTGCTGGTTTACCAAGCGCAGCATCGACTCTTCTCTCGGGGGTCTCAGCTGAAGGTCTTTCACATCTTCTGCTACCCAATTCTGTTCATCCGAGATGGCAGAGATGGAACCTGGGACCTTCGGCATGCAAAGCAGGTGCTCTACCTCTGAGCCACAGCCCCTCCCTACTGAACCACACAGTCCTTTTAGACTTTTGCTCCGTTTCTCCTAGGTTTTTTTAATAACGCACACTAGAAGTGGAACAGCACAATGCTGCCAACAGTATGAGCCATGAGTGAGGAAGTCCCCTGTTCAATACTCCGTCCCGTTTTGAGCACACAGTGTGGTTTAAGGCAAAACGCGCTCTCGGCTCTTCCTCAAAACACGGGAGTTATAATACTGAACTCCTTACAGGTTTATTGTAAAAAAAAAATGACTGAAACATACAAAACTCGCTCTCAAAAAGCATTACGGAAATCATCCGTGGGGTCAGGTTATGGGGTCTAGGGCTCGCTGAGCTGTGCTGATCTTATGTCTGGGCTGTACCATTTCGGCCTGCGGGTGGGGCCCAAACTACTCTACAGCCCTCCGAACAAACGCGGCCCTGTCAGTCTTAGAAGGGACAGACTCCTGGTCACAGCGCTGTGGGTGCCCCATTCAGAACTTAAAACTGTCACTTTAAATCAATTGAGCCTCGGTTTGTTTCAAGTGGGGGAAAGCAAGGAACAGGAAGTTTTGAACACCCCTGTGTGCAGGGCTATTTTTGGGCAGGAACGCACAGGAACGGAGTTCCGGCTGGCTCCCAAGCTGGCCACGCCCAGCAGGAACTCATTAGCATAATAGGCCACACCCAACAGCAGAAACTCATTAGGATTGGCTACATTAGGGGTGTGTGGCCTAACATGCAAAGGAGTTCATGCTACAAAAAGGCCCTGGGTTTTGACAACAAACAAGGTAAACAGAATAAGATGCAAAAGGTGGGTGTGGCTGGATGACCACACTTCTGGTAATATGGGGGTGTGGCCGAATAAGCTAATGAGCTGTGCTATCAGGGGTGTGGCCTAATATGCTAATGAGTTTTTGCTGTTGGGTGTGGCCTATTATGCTAATGAGTTCCTGCTGGGCGTTTTCTACAAAAAAACCCTGCCTGTGTGAATAATACAATATACTGAGCAGTCTCAAAGTCAGCACTGAGATAGGATGCCTGGCAAGGTCTTGCTCTTTTTTGCATGCCCTGGGAAGCAACGTTTCTCCACAAGATCAGGAGAAAGCGCATCCACGCTGCAGAACAAAAGGCCCACACCGGAAGATAGCCACTCTCCTGCCGACTGCCTTTCTCACTGCTCCACAGACCACATTCCCTGGAACTCCTTCTCCCAAAGAAAATGCTCCATCTCAAGAGAAACACCTCTCTCTCTTTTGGAGTTCAGCCTCTTTTTCTTGCCCTGTGGCCGGGCAACCTCTCACCCATACTGTGCAGAAATCCCCTCTCTCTACAGGGCACTGTTACCAGGACAGGACCCAATGCCGGAAGAAAGGGCACCGATATTCTAATAGATATTTTTAAAAGGCTTACTCACACACGAGTCAGGTTTATCCTGCTCTTCCCCCTAATAAGTTCGGAACAGTGTATGCAATTCTTCCCCACCAAAAACCCCCCACCATTTTATCCTCACGACAAATCTGAGAAGCCGAGAGCCTGTAACCAGTGTTCCCTCTAAGCTGAGTTAGGTGTGAGCTAGCGCTCGGTTTTTAGCCTCCGGCTCACACATTTTTGCCTTAGCTCAGGAAGGAGGGCTCCGGAGCAGACTAATCTGTGCAGTGGCCAAATTGCTCGCTCACAACTTTAATGCCAGGAGCTCACAAAGTAGGATTTTTTGGCTCACAAGACTCCACAGCCTAGGTGGCAAACCTATGGCACGGGTGCCAGAGGTGGCACTCAGAGCCCTCTCTGTGGGCACGCATGCCATCGCCCCAGCCAGGCCCAGACCGTCATTAAAGTGTCGAATTCTCTGCCAAATCATTTTAAGTAAATGAAAGCATTTGGGATTGCTTTCCTTACTTTGTTTGGATCATCTTAAGTTAATGTATGGGTTGTTTTTTCTCAAGTAAAACCTCAGTATTCAGGTTTAATTGCCGTGTTGGCACTTTGCGATAAATAAGTGGGTTTTGAGTTGCAGTTTGGGCACTCGGTCCCTAAAAGGTTCGCCATCACTGGCCTAGGAGGAGCACTGCCTGTAACTGGACCGAGACTCAGCGTTGACTGAAGATCTGAACCAGCGTCTCCTTCGCCTGGAACCCAAATCGCTGCACCTCTCTGGTTTTCAAAAAGAAAAACTAGCACCTCAGGGTAAAGGGTCCTAGGCTAACCTTTTTGTCTGACATGCTAGCTTTCTATGAGGAGGGATTTTGGTTGCTGTCTGAAGGAACGTTCTGTCACGCAAGCCCACCTGGCACTGAGGCGGTAAAGGCCTAGGCACAGCAAAGACCGTATCTGTGAGAACGAGACCCCACTTCACAGACCCCGTCTCCCACCCACTTTCCCATCCAGCCTGCTCTTCCCTTACATTTGGGCGTGCGCTCAGTGCAGCGGTGAAGCAATCCACGGCCTTCTCGTACTCGCCACTCAGGTTGAAGAGAACCCCCAGGCCGCACTGCACGTCGGGGTCCACGGTGGAGGTGTTGCTTCTCACAGCCGCCAAGAACAGCTCCTTCACTTCAACGAAGAGTGAGCTGGGGGCGGGAAGAGCAAGAGACGTGCCTGGAGTAGTGCCCTTGCACACATCTGTATCTCCCCCCACTGCCGCCCCCCCCCAGGTTGCCAAGCCCAACCTAGAAAATTCCTGGAGATTTAGGCAGGCAGTGCCTGGGGAGGGTGGAGTTCGGTGACGGGAAGGAGCTCAAGCAGGGCTATGACGTCATTCTGGGACTTCCGTTCTAAGACTACCATGGCGTTTATGGGAAATGGAAGTCCTAGAATGACATCATAGCCCTGCTGGGCTCCTCCCCATCCCTGAACGCCACCCTCCCATACCATAGAGTCCACCAGTGTTCCCTCTAAGCTGAGTTAGAGTGAGCTAGCTCACAGTTTTTTATCCTCCAGCTCACACATTTTTGTCTCAGCTCAGGAAGGATGGGGCTCCAGAGCAAACTAATTAATGCAGGAGCCAAATGGCTCGCTCACAACTTTAATGCCAGTAGCTCACAAAGTAGAATTTTTGCTCACGAGACTCCACAGCTTAGAGGGAACATTGGAGTCCACCCTCTAGGAGAACTGATTTCTGTAGTCTGGAGATCAGTTGTTAATTCTGGGAGAACTCCAGGCCTCATTCTTAGGTTGACGGGCCGAACTGCTGCTCCTTTGGCTTTCCCGGGACTTACTCCGTTAAGAGGGAACCCAGGATACGTCTGGAGGACCCAAGGCCCGGGCTAGGGCTGTCTCCTGTAGCCTCCGTCCCCATCAGGTGAGCATACTCCGGCTTGTGGCGCAGCCAGTCGCGCAGGGCTTCACAGGCCTGCTTCTGCAGTGACTCGTTGGTGAAGCTGACGGCAAGCGCCATGAGTGCCGTGAGGTTTTTGGGGCTCAGCTCTAGACATCTACAAGGCAAACACAGACACCGAGGGAAACGGTTGGCGCATAAGCGCCGGAGCAAGCCTTTCTGAGATGAGCATGTTTGTTAGCCACAATCATCCTGGAATGTTCACACTGAGAAAAAGGAGCGGCGGCTCACTTATACACACGACTGCTGGCCTGGGAAGGTACGGTTTTTTTAACAGAGCCCCCACCCCCCCGAGTCCGCAGGCCACGGAGAAGTTCACTTCCAAACTCTTCCCCCTCCTCCTGTCGTGAGAAATTAAAAATCAAAGAGCAAAAGAAGCCTCACTCTTCCCAGATGGCAGATCTGCAGTAAACCTGCCAGTTGGAGACAGCTGTGTGTCACAGGCAAGGATGGGAGTGCCCGGCAGGGGAAAAGTTAAAAATCGGGGGAGGTTAAGTTTTTCCCTCCTTTGATGACTTTTCCACCCCCATCCTTCCAGTGGAAAAAATGAGAAATTTTGGAGAACACTGGCGGAAAAACCCCACCCATCAGATTTTATTTTATTAGCATTTGAAATGAGTGGAATGTTTTTTAAGACAGGGTTTTATTTACTCAGCATGCACAGCACGAAAAATTTTAGGCAACACAACCTATAGTATTAGATACCAATAAATACTATTGAAGACATGCAAATGGACATGTTTATAATTTGAGCAACAGTAAATATGCTATAATATGTCTGATAATCATTAAACATAATTATTAAAAGAGCTCAGTGCTTTTAATGTTATAAAGTTTAACCTGATACACAAATACGCCGGTAGCCCTACCTGCTGCGAATGTATGAGACTCCTTCTGTCCAAATAATATAGTACTCTCTTCTGTACTGTAACGTTTGTGCTACAGTTTCAACTTTCATCTTTCCCTGGGTTTCAGTTGCCAAAAACTAGATGGGCTTAGATCCACAGAGTGTAGCAATTTACAGCCCTCTCTCAAATATTAGGAGGAGATTGGATTTATACCCCGCCCTTCACTCGGAGTCTCAGAGCGGCTTACAAACTCCTTTCCCTTCCCCTCCCCACAACAGACACCCTGTGAGGCAGGTGGAGCTGAGAGAGCTCTGACAGAAACTGCTCTTTTTCAAGAACAGCTCTTATCAGAACTATGGCTTGCCCAAGGTCATCCAGCCAGGTGCAAATGGAGGAGTGGGGAATCAAACCTGGTTCTCCCAGATTAGAGTCCGCGCACTTAACCACGACACCAAACTGGCTCTGTATTTGCTCTGTATTAGGTGTATTTGCTCTGTATTAGGCATATTTGCAGTTTTGCTTGTAGAAAACCATAGCATTTACTTTTAAATTCCATAAATATGCCAATCGGAACAATATCATATCAGAGACATATTTTAGGTTGCTAAAAACATCAAAATGTTTAATGCAGGGGTGTAAAACGTGCAGCCTGGGGCCCGGAAGATAGAATCAGGGAGCTGGAAGGGGCCATCCAAGCCATATCTAGTCCAACCTCCTGCTCAATGCAGGATCAACCTAGAGTATCCCTGACAAGGGTTTGTCCAGACGCAGCTTAAAGACTGCTCTTATCCAGCCCATGAACAACTGATGCAAGGGAGGAAAGGCAGAAGGCTGAACTGGGGGGGGGGGGGGGGACAGGCATACAGGTGCACACGGTGAGGGGTGTGTGTGTGTGTGGTCAAAGCTGTTAAGAAATGAAAGGAAATGGCTAGGGGGCGGGTATGGAATCCCTTGGAAAAAAACCTACTCTTGCATAAGTTTAAGTATATTTATTGGGGCTTTTGTGGATTCCCCAGTAAATCAATTGTTTTCACTCCTAGGAATCAATTGCTTTTGTTTGTATTTTGCGTAAAAAAAATATTGTTAATTGGGTTTGCCTGTGTCCTTTATGAAGTTTATATCTCCGCTACCAGGCATTTCATTTTATGGCACACATGTCCTGGCCTATAAAAGTAACTTTTATGTCAGATTTGGCCCTCATAACAAATGAGTCTGACACCTCTAGTTTAATGGGTTTGCTAGGAAAGGCCACTCATGGGATAGGGCAGTGTATAAATAAAATAAATAATAATATACTGTATATGTAACCCTTTCTGCCTTAAAAGGGTCAGGTTAGCTGTCACAGCATTGCAGACGCCCCGTTCATAACCTGAACTGTGGCTACCACTCACACACAGCCTTTATTCAGAGGCAGGAGAAACAAGGAGTATAGAATTAGTAAAGGTAAAGGTTCCCTTGCTCGAAAGCCAGTCGAGTCCGACTCTAGGGTTGCAGTGCTCATCTCCGTTTCAAAGCCGCTGTCCGAAGACATTTCCGTGGTCATGTGGCCGCCATGACTAAACACCAAGGCGCACGGAACGCTGTTCCCTTCCCACCGGAGTGGTACCTATTTATCTACTTGCAATTTCTTGCTTTCGAACTGCTCGGGTGGCAGGAGCTGGAACTAGAGAGGGGAGCTCACTCCGTCATGAGGCACACTCGGGTCTCGGACTGCTGAACTACTGACCTTCCCCAGCCTGCAGTTCAGCGTCCTAACCACTTGAGCCACCACTTGGGAGTTTTGAAAGAAGTAATGTGAATGATAAGCCATACTGAGACATCGCAAAGTCAGGGAGAAAGGGAGCGCGCCTCTAGACTCAAACAATCCGGGGAAGCCTGCATACTGGGCGAGGGTCTCTCTTCTTTACTTCTCCTCACAGAATCAATAGGAAATGCATCAACATTGTGGGGAGGAAAGGCCCATTTCAGAAGATGGCCGCTCCTCCCTGCTCCACAGAACACCTTCTCTGGAATTCCTCCTTCCAGAGGAAATCTTCCATCCCCTCAGGAGGAAAAACACACCTCATCTCTCGCTCGCTCTCCCTCTCTCCGAGGAGTTCACCGACTTCTTTTCTTGTCCTGTTGCCAGGCAACCTGTTACTCAGCCTGCACAGAAATCGCCTCCCTCTACAGGGCCCTGTTACAAAAGCAGGACCCAACGTGCAGGAAGAAAATGGGTCACGTACCCTCTTGGAATTTATTTCGAAGGTTTATACATATATAGAAGGAAGGAGGCTCAAAGGATGAATGGGAGCAAATCCCCGAGACCTCATTCCCTGCATGCTGCCAAACTGGAGGCACATCCTTCCCCTGGGGGACCCTCACCACTATCCTTTTCCTCTCCTCTAAGGCCCCCTATGGGGTGAGCAATAGACTGGAAGCTCCATGGGGCAGGGACCTGTGACTGACCCAAGGTCACACCAGCAGCTGCATGTGAAGGAGTGGGGAAGCAAACCCAGTTCTCCCAGATTAGAGTCCGCGAGTCTGTGCTCCTAACCACTACACCAAACTACAAACCAACACTGTAGTAGTAGCTGCCACTGAAAAAACATTTTAATTTGCACAGCCAATCACATCTCCAATGACCAATCAGAAGCCCTGTTGGACAGGTGCCCCATCTGGCCCCACCCACTTTTAAAAAACACTTGGCTGGTGCCAGGAAAGGTACCCACAGACACCACATTCGGAACCGAAGAGAAGAAAGTCCTGAAGAGCCAAGGTAAAAGGACTCACTAACCGGAGAGTGAGCTGCTCACAGTGCGACGGTCAGAAGAGAACTGGTGGGATGTTTGTACCCCGCCCGCCGGGCATGCGCACTGGGGTTCCTGCATATGCCTAGGAGGGCTAGGCGTGAAAAATCCCTTCAGAGCTTCAGCAGAAGAAGAAGAAGAAGAGATTGGATTTCTACCCCACCCTCCACTACCCAAAGGTGTCTCAGAGCGGCTTACAATCTCCTTTCCCTTCCCCTCCCCACAACAGACACCCTGTGAGGGAGGTGGGGCTGAGAGAACTCTTGACAGAAACTGCTCTTTTTCAAGAACAGCTCTTGTCAGAACTACAACTTGCTCAAGGTCATCCAGCCAGGTGCAAGTGGAGGAGTGGGGAATCAAACCCGGTGCTCCCAGATTAGAGTCCGCGCACTTAACCACAACACCAAACTGGCTCTCAACACCGATCGGATCAGCGCAGGCGCACGGAGTTCCCATGGGTGTGATGCACAGAGACCACGACGAAGATCGCAGCACACATTGTTGGCAGCGGAGAAAACATAATTATAACAAATTCAGTTCTACATAGTTAGAACTTGCTTCAGTTGCGGAGGGCTGAGGTGGTTTTTAAGCCAAAAACCTCATGGGAAAGGCAGGCTTACACGGAGGATTTTGAGGGATTTCGGCTTATGCCCCTGGCCAGACGGAGGGCATTACATTTTCAGGCTCTTGTACGGACAACAGCGGAGACAACAACCAGCTGGCAGCCACAGAAAGGCACAGCGTCATGGCTGCCCTATGCCAACTCACCCTCAGCAGACTACTCACCGCCTGAGGGCACTGATCGCTGCAAGTTCTTGCTCGTTCTCTGCTTGCGTCGTACCCAGGTACTGCCAGGCCTAAGACAGAGATATGATGGGGGGAGGGGATAGGCTGCGTTTTAATCAGTATAGAACTGGACAAACACAGTGGGCAGATTTTCTGGAAAACACTTTTACAGACACATGAGAAAAACGAGAGGGGGGTGGTGGATTTATACCCCGCCCTTCACTTGGGAGTCTCAGAGCAGCTTACAACCACCTTCCCTTCCTCTCCCCATAATGGACACCCTGTGAGGTAGGCGGGGCTGAGAAAGCTCTGAGATAACAGCTCTGAGAGAACTTGTGACTGACCCAAGGTCACCCAGCTGGCTTCACACGGAGGCGTGGGGAATCAAACCCGGTTCTCCCAGATTAGAGTCTGCCGCTCTTAGCCACTACACCAAACTGGCTCTCCTGTTAGAGCGCCTATCATTTTAGCAGTCTAAGGGAGAAGGGTATATTGCACCAATTCATGTCTTTTGTACATCTTGCCAACCAATTGCACACCCTGGACCAATGAGGATGGAGATGACTGAAGTCTGCTTTCCACAGGGTTGTTTGTGCTCTCAGGTGGGAAAAGGGACTGACTGAAGGGTTTTCGTAGAGAAAGAATATGGAATACGCACTACATGTTTGTAGAAGCTTCAAGAAGATGTACAGGGCAGCCAGATTCATAAGAGCTTGGTATTTGAACTTTTAAATTACTTGATCGTTTATGATCAGAGAGTAAGTTTGGAAGACAGAAAACCAAGGAGGTTCTCTGTCTGAAAAGTCCCCAACTACCTGCCAGCCATCCCTCACGTAGCACAGAGTGAGAACTGGAAGACTTCTCCACAGTGCATCAAAGCAACCCACTCATTTATTAACAATATTTATATGCCTGGTACATTTATACATATGTGGTGGAAGTGTGAAAAAGTACAAAGATACTGGAAAAAAATATATAGAATGGTAAATGAGATTATAGAAGAACAAATACCATTTGTACCAGAAATTGCTCTATTGAATATGCTTCCAGATATGTATAATAGAACGAACAAATATGTAATTATATGTCTTTTTACAGCAGCCAGAATACTAAGCCAAAAAATGGAAGGAAGAAGAACTGCCCTCGGAAAAAGAAATAATTGATAAAATACTGTCAGTAGTAGAAATGGACAAATTGAGTTTAATAACAAAAGGTGCTATGAGTTTAATAACAAAAGGTGCTAGCAAAGAGACAATTGATAAAAGATGGGGAAAGTTTTATATATGGTTGGATAAATATAATAGTTAAGACTCACAAGTATGAAAAATGTAAACCGATGATATGATGTATACTGAAACATTTATAAATAAACCTTAAAAAAAATTATATGCCTGCCTTTCACCTCAGCATTTCAGGACCCAAGGCAGGGAATAACAAACATTAAAAATCCAATCTAAAAAAACCCAACACCTCAGTTCCCCCCTGAACCTCTCTAGAATAACGGTCTTGCAGTCTTGCTAGAAAACCAGCCCTCGTGACCCTTCCTGGGAGACTGTTCTGGTGGCATGGGCAGCCACTAAAAAGGCTTGGGCCCAGGCTGTGGCTGAATGTGCCTTAGAGATAAACGAACAGTAATCCGTATTGGGAAGACCAAAGCTGCTGTACAGGGACGTGCAGAACAAGAGGGTTCTTCACGTATGTAGGCCCTAGGTCACCAAGGGCTTTGAAGGTGAGCACCATCACTTTGAATTGGATCCAGAATCTAATTGGCAGCCGGAGAAGAGACCTCAAAACAGGACAGGCATGGGCCCACCAGCTAGACACAGATAACAAAACAGGCTGCCACATTTTGCCTCAGCTGCAGTTCCTAAATAGTCTTCAAGGGCAGCCCCATGCAGACCATGTTACTGTAATCTAGCCTCAAGTTTACTAAAGCATTGATCTGAACAGGCAGATCAGGCATCTGCAAAGGGGGAACCAACTCCTAACTAGGCATAGTGGGGGGAAGAGCAGTTCTCTCTGTCTTGGATACCTGTTTCTCCAACAGGAGACCAAGATCCAGAAAGACTCCTAACTTCTTAACAGGGTCTTTCAGTAAAAGCTGCACATCATCAACAGTAGGAAGAACAATCCATTTACAAGCAGCAGCTCTTCCAGCAAGCATTACCTCTGTCTTACTTGGACTAAACTTCAATTTGTTCTCCCTTTAGCCACTTGACCATTCAGACGCTGATTCAGGACAAAAACTAATTATCGTACGGTATTATGTGTGGAATAGCCAGGAGATCCTGGAAGGGACTGTTTGGCTGCCGAAGCTGTAGCTCTTTTTTGGCACCACTAGGAGGCGAGCTACGCTTACTTGTAGGCTGCTGTGACTTGCCTAAGGTCAGCCAGCTAGCTGGAAGTGGGGGAATCGAACCTGGTTCTCCAGATGAGAGTCCGCCACTCTTAACCACGACACCAAACTGGTCCAGGACAGAGACTGCAGCAGCTGGTGGCTTATCCAGAATAATACGCAGCTGGGCATCATTGGCATATTGGTAACAATCCACTCCAAACTTTGCCCAACATGACATGTTCCTGATAAATGGGGGATGTAGGAACAGTTAGGGACCCGCCTCCCCTCCTTCACTCACCTCCATGTGATCGGGACTCTGCTGCACCGCCGCCTCAAAGAACTGCACGGCATTGGGGAGGTCCCCTCGCTCCAAGCACTTCAGCCCTTCCTCAAAAGCATGCGGGTGGTCACGGACGGGGTTGTCTTCTTCAAACTGGTATCCCTGTCGGGGAGGGGGAGCAACGGCTTGTATCTTATGTTTCTAAACTTATCGGCAAATAGCCCTATTGTCAGTAGAGAATGATCCCCCCCCCAAGGGCTGAAGGAAGGACATGGACCACTCTTCATAGTTGTGTCCCTCTCTCCCGCCAAGGATCTCAGATGTGGGCTGACTCATCTCCTCCTCCCAAAAACGCTGAGATCCACCCTGACCTGGAGAGCCCAGGCAAGCTCGGTCTCATCAGATCTCGAAAGCTCAGCAGGGCCGGCTCTGGCAAGTACTTGGGTGGGAGGCCTCCTTGGAATACCAGCAGTCGGGAGGTGGGGGTCACTTCTCTGAAAATCCTCCAGGCCCCCAGTAGAGGGGGGGTCAGAGGTTGCCATGACTTCCAGGTGCGCACACACACACACACACACACACACACTGAAAAATACAAACACACCCCCCCCCAAAAAAAAGTGTTGAGATCCCTGACTACCTTAGTTTGGACCCAGAAAGGCGGATGCCAAAACAGACCCCTCCATCTTTAAGATCACAGGAGGCTGTTCGTGGCCCATCAGACTCACAGAGCTATTTGTTATACAGGTTAGGCTGAGACAAAGTTAGGCAAGACCTCCTGGCTTGGGGGAGATTTCAGCCCAGGTCTCTCAAACCCAGTTTAGCCACAGCATCATGCAGGGAAGAAGGGTGAAAGAGATTCCCTTTGAACAGCGTTATTTGTAGCTTTCCCTGTGTATGCTGAGGCCTGCCAACTGGAGATGGTGGGGAATCCAGGAGACAAGCTCAGGAGAGGAAACGGTACCCTATCTTGACAGAAAAATCTTGGCAGACCAGGTACTTGTCAGAAGCCCACACACACACACACAGAAAAGCCCACAGCAACCACATGTGGCTCTTCCCTTGAGCCACTGGGAGGAAATACTGAACAAAAACTGAAAAAAGTGTGCGTGGGGGGGGGGGAACTCAACCCAAAATATATCTGCGAACCAAGAGGGTCAAGCTAACACTATATACAAATACACTTGACGGGTAACAGGCTTCCCAAGTACTTACCGTGATTCGGCGGGGGACACAGACGTCTTCGCAGGATCATTCCCCCGGGGACAACAGACGCGTCGCACCATGCCGTTGCCAAGAAGTGACGCCGGGCGACGCTCTGGCAATGGGGCTGGAAACTCAATGGTACCAATGAGTTTTCAGCCCCATTGCCAGAGCGTCGCCCAGCGTCACTTCCTGGAGACGGCATGGTGTGTTACAGGGAGGAATGGTCCGGCCGGGGAGCATGTTTCCCCCACCGGATCGCAGTAAGTACTTGGGAACCCTAACGGGTAAACACTTTTTAACTTAGGACCAAACGCACGTCGGCCCCTTCGGGCCTTCCTCAATGGTCACTATTCTGTATATTACACTGACACACATCCAAAATACACGTATAAAAAGTTTGTGTGTGTGTGTGTATAACCAGATGTTGTTTCCTTATATGTTTTTAGTCATGCTACTAGCTTATATGTTGGGCCACAAATATAGCCATGCCAATTCTTCAAATTATTCTGGTATCAGAGATTTCATTGGTCTGGATGTGTGTCACCTTCATCAAAGGTAATGATCAAATACTGAACACCAGAGGATGGCAGGCGGGTGAGATGCCATGGCTGACCAGGGAAGAGAACAGACCAGCACTCATCCCTCCTCCTCTCCTGGTGCCCAACAACTGGCTAAATACGCGGCTGAGCCTGGCACCAAGTGCGACACGGGGTTCCCCCTCTGCTTGCTGACTTCCTGGAGCTGCCAGGTGGGAGGGAGGGGCCCCATCCCCCCCCCTTCTCACTCCTTATGGCCTCTATCTGGGTCTGGAAGAAGGAAGTAGCCAGTCACCGAAGAATGCAGGGGAACTGGCAAGGTTCTTTACCGCCTGCCAGTTCCTCCTGCCGGGCTCGATGGAAGGAAGGAGGCTGGAAGAAACGGGATCAGCACAGGTCCGTGTGTGAAAGTGCTGACAAGGGGAGGCACAGGAAGGAAGGGGCACTGGGGGGGGACTTCCTCCCATCACCTGACGTCGCTCTCTCCCTCCACTCCGTGAGTCTTTCCAGGCACTCCCTTGTCATTATCTCCTTTACAGACCCATCTACAAATCCTCGGGGCGGCGTAATCGTTTTTCAATTCCTTGCCTACTTGACAGGCCTGCAAGATCCGAGAGGAAAGGGTAGGAGGAAAGGCAGGAATGGGACGCGAGACCCTGCAGCCCCGTGGAGGGGAGTCTCCGGACACTGGTACCTTGTCGTAAGAGGAGCTGGAGAGATCCTCGTAATCCGTCAGCCAAGGGTGGGCCTCCGCGTCCCGCTTGGCCATCTCCTCCCATTCGGCCTGCAGCTTGTCCCAGAAATCCACATCCGACTGAAGGAAAACGACAACAGGATCCCCCCCCCCCCCCCGGCCGCCTCATCTACCCAAAATTCATGGAAACAGACATCTCCCTGTGAGGAAGGAAGGTGGAGCAATCCTCCCGGGCCTTTGCTGAAGAGAAAGGGCTCCAGTCACCCCACAGAGACTGCTGACTCCCATTCAACCGGTCCTCCACAGCCTCCCCTTCTGCATGCAGCTGTGATCAGGCCACCAGAGAATTCTCCGGGGTGGCTGGCGCGGGATTCCTGGCGGGGTGTGGGACGAGACCGCACACCCTCTTGCCACTTCCGCAACAGAGCTGCTGTGGGACGAGGTATGCCCCAACTTCAGAAGGGCTTCACGACCCACCTCCACCGCCGTCTTGGCTTCCTCAAACTCGGCATCCAAACCCGACGTCTCCCCAGCATGCGTGAACTGATCCACCCAGGCTTCCGATGCGCTCTACCAGGAGAACACAGCAGCGGGAGATCAGAAGCGTCAAGGTCAACGAACGGACAAACCTCCTATTCTGGCTCTTGGTGAGCGAGGCACGGACTGTACGCACGCCTACTGGAACCTGGATTCGGGACACGAGCACAGACCGCGATGGGACGGTTTGTGCCGAGGCCGGTCCTACTCTGCTCCTAGGTACTGCTCTGCACAGTTCTCGACCCCAGCACACTGCCTCCCCACTCGACTGGGGAGGAACAAGATTATCGATTGGCTGCACAGACCACACGGCCCGGGAATCCTACCTGCTGCTGTATAAACTCAGCTGCCCATTTCTCTGCCTGATCCTGGTCTCTGGGGGTAATGGTCACTTGATTTGCCTCGAAGGACACCCTCCCGTCTCCAATCTGGCGAACAAACTTTAGGAACTGCACGAAGAAAGGAGAGACCTTCACCAGTCAACTGTGACGCTCTCGCGGCTCTCTGGACAAGCCTGCGGCCCAGACTGGGCAGAGCCAATTGGGGCAGTGATAACTCTGTATTCCTGGTGCTTGGTGTGGGGGGGTGACAGTGGGAGGGCTTCTGGAGTTCTGGCCCTGCTGGTGGACCTCCTGATGGCACCTGGGTTTTGGCCACTGCGTGACACAGAGTGCTGGACTGGATGGGCCTCTGGCCTGATCCAGCATGGCTTCTCTTATGTTCTTACAGAGAAGAGAGACAGACATTCAGGTGAACTGGGGCAGAGGGAACATGGGAGTGGCTTAAAGAAGAAGAGATTGGATTTTATTTATTTATTTATTATTAACATTTTTACCCCACCCTCCCCGCGAACAGGCTCAGGGCAGCTTACACGGGGGCACAAGCCCATACATAAAAACAGTATAAAACAGTAAAACCATTAAATCACAACAAAACCAGAATATACCCCGCCCTTCACTACCTGAAGGAGTCTCAGAGCGGCTTACAATCTCTTTTCCTTTCCTCTCCCCACAACAGACACCCTGTGAGGTCGGTGGGGCTGAGAGAGCTCTTTGGAGAACTGCCCTTGAGAGAACAGCTCTGAGAGAACTTGTGACTGACCCAAGGTCACCCAGCTGGCTGCATGTGGAGGAGTGGGGAATCAAACCCGGCTCTCCCAGTTTAGAGTCCACCACTCTTAACCACTACACCAAACTGGCTCTACACCAAACCACTACACCAAAAGGTATATGGTCATCAGCTAGAGTTTGGAGACGTTTGGTGTGCAGTCAGGGTCAAGGTGGAAGGCCAAAAACTGATCTCAGAAGTGGCCTGCCAGTGACTGTTCTCATCTTAGATACCATTCCCTGCCCCCTTCGGCGCTGACACCAGTGTGTCAGGAGGACCCAGTGTTCTCCGATTTCTGTCCCTTAATACATGATACCCATCCTTCCATGAAGGGGTGGGTCGGATCTAAACCGGCTTTCTGCTGTGGGAAAAGCGAGGAAGGATGACTACCAAAAAAAGGCTACAATGGGGATCATGGGACCAGCATGGATAAACACCATATGGGGTCCAGGCTGTGGTAAGGAGGAAAACGGGGAAAGATTGACTGAAAAAGCTGGCCGGATTCAACCCAGTGTGTGTCTGCCTATCTCAGATTCACTGATGGAGGCCGGAAGCCTGGAATGTGGGGAGGCTCCCAATGTACAGATGACTAGATTTCTACCACACATTTCCTTCCTCCAAGGAGCAGGGGTAGCCATATATTTATCCCCATGAACACATACTAAGATATGGGTAGGGCTGAGAGATTAATAATAATAGTAATAATAATAGATTAGATTTATACCCCGCCCTTCACTTGGGAGTCTCACAGCAGCTTACAAGCTCCTTTCCCTTCCCCACCCCACAACAGACACCCTGTGAGGTGGGTGGGGCTGAGAGAGCTCTTGACAGAAACTGCTCTTGAGAGAACAGCTCTGAGAGAACTGTGACTGACCCAAGGTCACACCAGCAGCTGCATGTGGAGGAGTGGGGAATCGAACCCGCTTCTCCCAAATTAGAGTCCGCGTTCCTAACCACTACACCAAACTGGCTTTAAGCTACCCAGTGGACTTCATGGCTGAGTGTGAAAATTTGAACTCAGGCCTTCCTGCTCCAAGGCCAGCCCCCTGCTGCTTCCCACTGGCTCTCTAACAACAATCTAGCACCCACACTGAAGTAAAACTGGGATGCCAGCCTCCAGGAGGTGCCTGGGGGATCCCCTGGAATTACAGCTGATCTCCAGCTCCCCTGGAGAAAATGGCTGCTTTTGAGGGCACCGTACCCTACTGAGGTCCCTTGTCCTCCCCCGGCTCCACTCCCAAATTTCAGGGAGTTTCTCAACCTGGATCTGGCAACCCTGCCCTCCCATCTCCCACCGGTGGCCAGGGGGGAACCTGGTAACCTGGCTCTCAAACTGAAGCGCTCAGTGCAGGCCGAGCAGTTTGCCTTCACCATCTGTCCAAGCGAATGGCGTCCTTCACAGGATACCATTTTGTGTAACTGTATAACACGGCAAAGCCCTTCCACAGAGCATTTATAATCAAAAAACTAAAAATGAAAATACACAATACTTTTACTGTAAACTTTTTTCCTCTACACAGGGAGGCCGGCATGCCTGTGAGAGAGCACTCTGGTGGGGTGGGGGTGGGATGTAACACCTTCGAGGAGGGGGAAAGGCTACTCGAAAATGATCGCCTTCGTTTTTGAATTTTTAAAATTATTGTTCCGCGCGGGGCTGTGGTCTATTTGGTCTGCCTACAGGAAAGGAAACCGCCATCGGAGACATGGCTCTCGTTCAAAAGAAAATAACCTGTGGGGGACTGGCACGCTACCAAAATCCACAACACAGGAGTGAGGGGGAACGCATCTTCTGAGACACACACAGAGCAAGAAAAACAACATTTGTTTGCACACTCAGCAGAACAACTTAGCAAGTCGGCCCCCTTCCCTGTAAAAAAAGACACCAGTTACTTCTTCTTTTTACCTCAGAGTTATTCAATTTGGGATCATCCACTTTTGACAGAAAATCATTGGCTGTTTTCTTAAGGTCGTCTTCAGGCTGATATTCCTCGTACCTACCAGGAGAAAGCACAAACCTGGTTCAGGAAGAAGGCGAAAAGATTCTGTGTTTCTATTAAGGGGGGGGGGGAATTCCTAAGATTTTATTAGGAACGGTAGCTGACTACCCAAATCCTGTCAACTGACTGTTTACTTGCTTTAAAAAGGAAAAAAGGAAACCCTTATCAAATACCAAAAAATTAGTACCCACCAAGAATGAAACAACACAAAAAAATTAACATTATGATACACATAAGAGATACGGGGCTGCTTCTGCCAATAGTCGGGGGCTAGGCTTGCCAACTCCGGGCTGGGGAAACCTGGAGATTTGGGGGATGGAACCTGGGGAGAGGAGGGACCTCAGCATGGTATGATGCTATACAGTCCACCCGCCAAACAAGCCATTTTTCTCCAGGGAAACTGATCTCTGTAGTCAGGAGACCAGTTGTAATTCTGGGAGCCCTCCAGGCCCCACCTGGAGGCTGGCAACCCTAGTCAGAGACAGACCTGTCAGTATCTCAAAGGTTTTCCTACTGGCCAGCTGCTCTAACTGCCAGCATCTCAGAACATGTTTTTAACAAGCTGTCGTTCCTTTTTCGTTCTGGCCACTGAAGGTCTTCTAGTCTTTCTTAGGGTGCGGTCTGACGCGCCATTTGATCTGGTGTCATGACAGCTCAGAAACGGATTATTTATCTGCGGGATCACACAGTCAACCAGTGTTCCCTCTAAGCTGAGTTGGTGTGAGCTAGCTCACAGTTTGTTAGCCTCTGGCTCACACATTTTTGCCTTAGCTCGGGAAGCAGGGCTCCAGAGCAAACTAATTGATGCCGTAGCCAAATCGCTCACTCACAACATTAATGCCAGTAGCTCACAAAGTAGAATTTTTGCTCACAAGACTCCACAGCTTAGAGGGAACATTGCAGTCAACATCTGCCTCCCGTCCCCAGCCATTGCTTTCCGGCTCAAAACCGCTTTAACCCGGAGTATTTTGATACCAGGTCCCCAAGTGGTGTTTTCCCGATTCTCCGGTTCCAGCCGCACT
>NW_015169239.1:43149-53490 GCF_001447785.1 Gekko japonicus | reverse complement strand
CTCAGTGATCCTTCTACCAATTCTATAGTTGGGGGGGGGGGGGAGAGAAGAGAACTGCTTTAGAATCAGAATGAGATCCAGTCACATTTTACATCTCACCATACCGGTGTGCAGTGTTCCCTCTAAGCTGAGTTAGTGTGAGCTAGCTCACAGGTTTTTAGCCTCCGGCTCACACATTTTTGTGTTTGCTCAGGAAGGATGGGGCTCCAGAGCAAACTAATTTATGCAGTAGTCAAATCGCCCGCTCACAACTTTAATGCCCGTAGCTCACAAAGTAGCATTTTTGCTCACAAGGCTCTGCAGCTTAGAGGGAACATTGCCGGTGTGGGGAGAAACCAAAGAACTTACCATTTATCAGCCAGCGTTTGGTCTTCCGATTCTCCCAACCACAGCTTCTCCTCCGACTGCTCCAAATACTCCTCCGCCCACTTGGCAGGCGATTCCGACAAGGGATCTTTGCAGAAACGGAGAATAATTGAAACAGAGGGAGGGAAGTACTTGTGCGTTTCTGAGGGGGGAGGGGGCGGACATGAACTATCCACTAACACCCCTCACAGAGAAACGAGGGTGGTTTGCGACTGAAAGTATGAGAACAATGCTCGACTATCGTCATTTTTTTTAAATTGCAATTTCTGCAGACCTCAAGAAGAACAGTGGCCTGGACCCACTCCAAGTTCACTGGGGTCTGAAGTTCCATTTAAAATAGAATAAATCGGCGGTAACTCAATAAGGCCAGTAATTTCAGCGTGCCTTATTTGCCAACGGAACTGCACAGCTGGGTCAAAGGACAGCGAAAGCAAAACCCAGCACAGAATAGGACGACTCCAAGAGGACTGGTTTAGCCCTCCCCCTGAGAAAATTGGGCCCTGTTTGGCGTCTCATGTTTTCAGACGCATGAACGGCCACTGGAATGGAAGTCGCAGGAAAGCCATAAGGATCAGAAGGACCTGGAATGCAAGGCCAAAGGACGAGGAGGATGATACCACCCAGCCAACACGAAGGCAAGAGCACCTTGGCTATTGGGGCTTTGAGAAGTCTGCCAGAAGAACAAGAAACAACTGGTTCAAGTTGCATTCATGGACTGAGGTGGGATACTGGGGGGCAGGAGGGTGTCCTGTTTGGTGTAGTGGTTAAGTGCGCGGACTCTAATCTGGGAGAACCGGGTTTGATTCCCCACTCCTCCACTTGCACCTGCTGGTGTGACCTTGGGCAAGCCATAGTTCTGATAAGAGCTGTTCTTGAAAAAGAGCAGTTTCTGTCAGAGCTCTCTCAGCCCCACCTACCTCACAGGGGGTCTGTTGTGGGGAGGGGGAGGGAAAGGAGTTTGTAAGCCGCTCTGAGACACCTTTGGGTAGTGAAGGGCGGGGGATAAATCCAATCTCTTCTCTTCTTCCAAGAGTCTGAAAAGGCTGAGAAATCAAACCAAGCTATATCCCTGGACATGCTGAATGTTTGAAAAAAGGTGCTGTAAAAGTATGTCTGATCAGCAACAGCTTATTCAAGGAACAGATCAGGTTTCTCAGAAAGAAACTGACAAAAAGGCAGAAGGGCAATGAAAGGTGAACCTACTCATACCGCCAAGGATCCGGCTCCCCACCACCACCATCAGTATCACCTTATTTATTTCCTTTATTTACAACCCGCCGCTCTCCCCAATGGAGACCCAAAGTGGTTAACAGCATTCCCCTCTCCGCCATTTTATCCTCACAACAACCCTGTAAGGTAGGTTTAGATGAAGAGTGTGTGACCAGATCGAGGTTACCCTGTGAGCTTCTGTGTCTGAGTGGGAATTCGAACCCGGGTCTCCCAGAGCCTAGCCCCGCACTCTAACTGCTACACCACACTGGCTCTCTCCAGACTCCACCAGGGTACACGGAAAAGGTGGTGGATAGGGGTGTTCATGCACTCCAAGGCCTGCTTAAGGGAAGCAAAGACAATGACTGTGCCACCCTGAGCAGAACTATAATCCTTCCAAGTCCACTGAAGTCAATGCACTTAACTCTAGTTAGGTAAAAGGTAAAGGTAAAGGTTCCCTTGCTTGAAAGCCAGTTGAATCCGACTCTAGGGTTGCGGTGCTCATCTCCGTTTCCAAGTCGAAGAGCCAGCGCTGTCCGAAGACGTTTCCGTGGTCATGTGGCCAGCATGACTAAACACCAAGGCACACGGAACGCTGTTCCCTTCCCACCGAAGTGGTACCTATTTATCTACTTGCACTTTCTTGCTTTCGAACTGCTAGGTTGGCAGGAGCTGGAACTAGAGACGGGAGCTCACTCCGTCATGCGGCACCCGGGTCTCGAACTGCTGAGCTACCGACCTTCCACAGCCTGCAGTTCAGCGTCTTAAGCACTTGAGCCACCGCAGCTCCTCTAGTTCGCACTGTGAATAACAGCTTTGAGCCAGACAGCCCGCAACCCCCGGCCTCACCTGTAACCTCCGCAATAAATTCCTGGGACCAGTCAGCTTCGTTGTAATCCGTCGCAATGTCAACCGTACTGTCAGCAGCGTCAAGGAACTCCTGGGCCCAGTTCTCAGACAGAGCCAGGGCCGCCACCCCCGGAGCTGAGGAAGAGGAGACAAGAGGACAGAGAGGGTGTGTTGACGAGAGGGTGTGAAGATGAGAACACCACCATCGCACAGGAGAACCTGCTTCTCCTACCTTCCTCCCCACACCCATTAAGCTCCCCCCTTCCCTGCTGAAAGACACATCGTGTCACAACAAGAAACGACGACAGACAAGGTGGCTAACCACTGATCCCTCTCCCCCCCATCCTCCACTCGCACCCTGTTCAGACTAAGTTCTCACCTCTCTGAGGGGCCTGCCGGAAACTGGACTGTTCAATTTCCTGCATCTCAGCCAACAGATCGTCCATCTTGAACGTCTGCGGGGCACGCGAGAGCAGAGGGCCATTCTGCTCTTGAAGGAACTCTGCCACCAGCTACAAGGGAAGGATTCATTGATTACTGTTTTCTTTGATATTTTAAGGCACGTATCCAAATATTCACTTTTTCCTAAAGTGCTGAAAGTTCTTTGTTGCCTCATGTACTTCAATTATTGTTTTATCATTTTGTCTAAAAGCCGACGCGCTAGGTCGACGTCTTCAAATAAGCAAATGAAAGATTACTGCTGTCAAGCATTGATGTTCTGCCTTCTCTCCAAGTACGAGGCTTACAAAACATACACCGTAAGGGATATGACAGTCCAAGTCAGAACAACGTGTAGGAACGAAATCAACAGTAGCCTGTTTGCCGGTCCCAACAGGAGAAACCGTTGCCTCAACAAACGCAATACGTTCCTGCAGCCTCCAGCACGACTAAGGAAAAAAATCCTTCGACAAAGCGGCACCCTGAACAGAGGTAAGGATGGCACCTCTTTGACCTTTATCAGGGAGGCCATTTTATTTATTTATTTAATTGGATTTCTAGCCCGCCTTGCCTGACAAGCAGGCTCAAGGCGGCGTACAATAATAATTTACAATAAAAACAGATAAAATTCTAACAATAAAATATAAAATACAGATTAAATACAAACGATAAAGTGCAGATGGCGATCGTTGTAGTTGGCCCCGTGTGACTAGACCAGGTTCAAGGACCACTACAGAGAATGCCAAGGAAGAGAAGAAGAAGATAAGAGATTGGACTTATACCCCGCCCTTCACTACCCGAAGGAGTCTAAAAGCGGCTTACAATCTCCTTTCCCTTCCCCTCCCCACAACAGACCCCCTGTGAGGTAGGTGGGGCTGAGAGAGCTCTGACAGAGACTGCTCTTTTCCAAGAACAGCTGTGCCAGAACCAGTGTTCCCTCTAAGCTGAGTTAGTGTGAGCTAGCTCAGTTTTTTAGCCTCCAGTTTACACTCTCTTGTCTTAGCTCAGGAAGGATGACTCCAGAACAAACTAATTTATGCAGCAGCCAAATTGCCTGCTCACATTTATTTATGCCAGTAGCGCAGAAAGTAGAATTTTTGCTCACAAGACTCCACACCTTAGAGGGAACAATGGCCAGAACTATGGCTTGCCCAAGGTCATCCAGCCAGGTGCAAGTGGAGGAGTGGGGAATCAAACCCGGTTCTCCCAGATTAGAGTCCGCGCACTTAACCACTGCACCAAACTGGCACCTCTTGAAAAGAGGCCACAAAAGGAAGATGTTGGAGAGGTGAATGCAGTGGCTCACGGGCTCATATATCTTTGAATTGAAGAACCAGCAAGCCTGACCTGAACCCGGAAGCAAAACGATAATCTCACAACATGTGCAATATGTTCACAATGGGTTGCCCTAGGCAAAAGGCCTGCCCATGCCACAACCTGAAGCTTCGGTGCTTTCACCAAGGGCAGCCCCATGTCAAGCATGTTACAGCAATCAAGTCTAGAGGATGGATAGATCTGTGTGGCACTCCTAGCAACAGCACCAACCAGCACAGTCCTCAAGCACCTGACAGGGCTCTTTTTGTAGCAGGAACTCCTTTGCATATTAGGCCACACACCCTAATGTAGCCAATCCTCCAAGAGCTTACAGAGCTCTTCTTACAGGAGCTACTGTAAGCTCTTGGAGGATTGGCTACATTAGGGCTGTGTTGCTTAATACGCAAATGAGTACCTGCTACAAAAAGAGCAGGTACTCCGCAAGTGAGATCCAATCCAGACTCGGCAAATCCACCCCACTCAGCACAGGGGCCATTCAACCAACATCACTTCCGCCTTGTCTGGATTTAATTTCAGTTTATTCCAGACACTCTTTGTTCAGAACATGTAAATGGCAACTTCTGGAAGCTTAGTTCTAAATTCATATACCTACGTAAGAAACTGGTTATCACCAGCATATTGATAACACTTAGCTGCAAAGCTGTGCATGACCTCAATCACTGGTCTGGCATAAATACTGAAGAACATTTAATCCTATTGAACTCCACAGTTAAAATCCTAGCCAACTAACCAACTGCTCATTCCTGATGGAAACTCTTTGACTCTTATCACACAAAAAGGGTCAAAACTAGGGAAGTGCTGTTCTCTCCGTTACCCTCACACAGTGTTCTGAAAGCTCCAGGGCAATTGGTCAGACGCTGGATGAAACAGGACGCTGGACTAGGTGGGACCACTGGTCTGATCCAGTGTAGTACCTCTGGTGCTCTCACAATCTACTGTGTCAAAAGATGCAGGAAGTCTGAGGATAATCCCAAAAGGTACATTTTCCTTAGCGACTGGTAAGCAGAGATCATCCACCAGAGCAACTAAAGCTGTCTCAGCCCCCAAGCCAGGTGGAACAGTATCAACGGTAGATGTGCCTTTCAGGAGTATCTTTATTTGCTCTGTCACCACTCACTCAATTACTTGTCAGGAAAGGAAAAGTAAGAACTGGCCTTCTTCTTTTGCTAAAGCCAGTATCTTTAGCAATTGTCTAACAACAGCTTCCTCCAAGGATCGAGGGAAAATTCCCAACCCCAACAACATATTCAAAACTTTAGCCAAAGGCAGCCTCGCTTCTTAATCAGCCAAGATGGACAAGGATCCAATTAGCAAGTCGCCCTTCACAACCTGAAGAACCCTCACTTCAGCCAAGGGGATCAATCCAAGACTATCCCTGAACAAGTAAATGCTTATGACTAAAACAGGTCACAGGATCTACTTTTAAGCTGTCATCCAATTGGATGAAAGGGACTTTACCAGCAAAGAATCAACCAGTCATCACAGCCAATTTGCCACAGGGATCAGCCTAGATGTTAATAGATCCCGAAACATCTTCAGTAAGATTCAAGAGAGAGATAGAAAGGAGGCATAAGAACATAAGAGACGCCAATGTTGGATCAGGCCAAAGGCCCATCCAGTCCAACACTCTGTGTCACACATTGGCCAGAAATACCAGTGCCATCAGGAGGTCCACCAGTGGGGCCAGGACATTAGAAACCCTCCCACTGTTGACCCCCCTCCCCCAAGCACCAAGAAGACAGAGCATCACTTGCCCCAGAGCCCCTATCTATACCTTGTGGCTAATAGCCACTGATGGACCTCTGCTCCGTATCTAATTCACTTTTGAAGCTGACCACGCTTGTAGCCGCCACCACCTCCTGTGGCAGTGAATTCCATGTGTTAATCACTCCTTGGGTGAAGAAGTACTTCCTTTTATCCATTCTAACCCAACTGCTCAGCAATTTCATTGAGTGCCCACGAGTTCTTGTATTGTGAGACAGGGAGAAAAGTACCTCTTTCTCTACCTGCTCTATCCCATGCATA
The DNA here is from genome assembly GCF_001447785.1 of Gekko japonicus. Taxonomy (NCBI): domain Eukaryota; kingdom Metazoa; phylum Chordata; class Lepidosauria; order Squamata; family Gekkonidae; genus Gekko; species Gekko japonicus. Next base: position 47,268 of record NW_015169239.1, on the reverse strand, counting down.
ATCTTATAAACCTCAATCATGTCTCCCCCTCAGTCGTTGTTTCTCCAAGCTAAAGAGCCCTAAGCGCTTTAACCTTTCCTCATAGGGAAAGTGTCCCAACCCTTTTATCATTTGAGTTGCCCTTTTCTGCACTTTTTCCCAAGCTATAATATCCTTTTTAAAGTGTGGTAACCAGAACTGCACTACACACACGAGGTGGCAGTAGGAGTCAATACAGAGTCAATACAGAATATGTCAAAGGGAGGGAAGAAGACCAAAAGAGCAAACGCAATCTTACGTCATCCTCTGATGCTCTTCCAAGAGGTTTGGACACCTGCAGAAGAGGAAAGGACTGTTAGCAGACGTGAGGACAGCCATCCCAAAAGGACAGAGAGACAGTTGACGTGCACTTTTGGTTCCCCGTGCCCCTCCACCCTGCCTGAAATTGCTCTCGCACATCTCCTCCACCTCCCCATCCTGCCATATCTGCAACAGCCCAAATCACACGATTATCTTTCTTGCCTATTGTGCAACACCATGCCCCCCCCCAATGTACACAGCAGAACGGGAGTGTGTGTGTGTGTGTGTGTCAGGGAACGGCTTGCAGAAGGTCCAGGGTTCAATCCCTGGCCTCTCTAGTTAAAAGGATCAGGTTGCATGTGAGGGGGGGGGGGGAGAAACGACCTTTGCAAGGGGGTCATAACCAAAGATTTTACTTTGGGCCCAAAGACGCACAGAAATCTTTTGCCCTGCTTTCAAACCTGGCCGCTCCCCCTCCCCCCCAGCCCTCAGTACAAAAAGGTACCCGTTTCCTAAAATGAGAAACTGCTAACTTTGTCAGACTAGGAAGGGAGAAGAAGGGAGGCCCTTGGGCTAAAACCCCACCTCCTACCACTTGGTGACTAAAACATTCCTATCCCTCCTTTTCTCACGGTTCAAGGCAGCTTACACGGATAGTGAGACATTTTTCCAGTTAAAATAGAACAACCCTAAATCTCTCCCCCCCCACCAGGACATCACCACACACCCACCCCACCCCTGAATATCTTGGCCAGGGAAGCTCCAGCAGCAGTGCTCACCCAGGCTAAGTGGGCAGGCACCCTTCCCAGCGCTACAAGGGACAATCTCTGGGGCCCCTCCGCTTGAGCTCAGCAAGTCGGCCTGCCAGGTCAGAAGCACCACCGATCCAGATGTGCAGCTCCTCTCGTACACAGCGCTGGCCCCTGAGCATCTCTGCAGGAATCCCAGGGCTGCCTTTCCACTATGCCCCAGGAGAGCCACCACAGGTTCAGAAGGAATATACAGAACTGCAACGGTGCTTCGGCCCTGCCCACCTTTCGTGGCAGGGAAGCAGGACACGCCACTCAGAACAAAACCATGTCCCACAGGCCCTCGGTGGCTACGCCCTTGGCTTTTTGTGTGGGGAGGGCCCCAGCAGGCTGGAAGAGAACGCCCCACTCCAGCACGCAGCTGGCTAGTTCTGCTCTTAAACCAAAGCTCCAGAAAAATACAAAAACAGATACAATGCTCAGTATAACTCTCACGGTGTGGCTCCAGTTTCGACCATCTGCTTGGCACAGAGAAGGTCCCAGGTTCAATCCCTGGCATCTCCATTTAAAAAAAGAGCCAGGTAGTAGGCAATGTACCCTGACCTGGCCTAATTTGGTCAGATCTCAAAAGCTAAGCAGAGTCAGCCCCGGTCAATATTTGGATGGGAGACCTCCCAGGAAGCCCAGGGTTGCTATACAGAGGCAGGCAATGGCAAACCCCCTCTGAACATCTCTTGCCTTGAAAAACCCCCGTGGGGGATGCCATAAAGCAGCTGCGCTTTGACAGGAGAAAAGGAAAAAGCAGGCCATGTGAAAGGTCCTTCACCGGAGACGCTGGAGCCCCACTACTAGTCAGTAGACAGGACCAGTGTTCCCTCTAAGCTGAGTTGGTGCGAGCTAGCTCACAGCTTTTTAGCCTCCAGCTCACAGATTTTTGTCTCAGCTCAGGAAGGAGGGCTCCAGAGCAAACTAGTTTACGCAGTAGCCAACTTGCTCGCTCACAACTTTAATGCCAGGAGCTCACAAAGTAGGATTTTTGCTCACAAGACTCCACAGCTTAGAGGGAGCATTGGACAGGACTGACCCTGAAGAACCGACGGTCCGGTTCAGTCTCCGGCAGTTCCCTGCGTCATGCCATCCTGAGGTAACTACCGAAGGGCAGTGGCAAACGGCACACCCCCTCTGGAATCACCACCACCTATTATCATCGGGCCAGTGCTTCCCGGCCTAGTTCCACTTACCCCCTCTGGTGCTGGAGCCGTGGGAGGCCAGGCTAGAGGCCCCCGGAGCCCCTCCTGCTGCAGGCCTTTGTCTTGCGTGAAGTGGCCGGCTAGTTTCATCAGGGGGTTGGAGCCCCCACACTCCGCTTCCACCAGGTCCCTCATGGCCATCGTGGGCGTGGCGGGAGGAAGGCTGCGCCCGGACCCACCGTCACCCTGCGCAGAGAAGAAGCCAACGCAGGATCGTTGGGATTGAGAAGCGCTGCTGCTTTCCCAGCCAGCCCAAAACTCCCTTCTCCTTTTTTTTTTTTTTTTAAACCCATTGGGTAAGGCAATCTGGCCTGACAGGTTTCTCCTCCAACCCACAACAGGGCAGATTTCCAAAAGGCGATAGGGGAACCCACAGACCGATGGGGGAGGCAGAAATTGGCACTGGCTTCCCCAGCTGTGGAGCAGTGCTCCACAATTCATCCATGGATTAATCCAGAATAACCACGATGCCTTAGGCCAGCAGGCAGTTTCCTAAGGAACGTGGGAGAAGTGACATCGACTACATTTTCTATCCCATCTTTCTTCTAGGGAGCCCCCCCCCGCGCAGTAACTGGGTCTCCTCTCCTGTGTTTTATCTTCACAATAACCCAGTTAGGTAGCCTAGGCTGAAAGACAAAAAGGCAGACAAAAAGTCTTAGCTGTCAGACTAGGACCAAGTAGAGCCAAGTCCAAGTCCCTGTTTGCAATTCACCTTATTTGGTGTTCTCGGGCCAGCCCTTCTCTCGGGATCCAGCCTACCTCAAAGGGCTGCAGGGAGGATAAACCGGATGAGATCCACACAAGCTATTCTAAACTCCTGGAGGGAAGGGGTGGGCTTTTTTGTTGTTTTTTCCAAAAAGCACCTAAATAAAGAGAATGCTTCCAAGGCATTGAGAGTGAACTTCACAGACGATTGCAGGGGGGGGGGGGTTTCCCGGGGGTAAATTTTGGCCTTGGCCCCTCCCCAGTCATGCCCCGACGGCGCAGCCACGACTAACCCACTGGGGCTCCCTGGCCAAGAGGAACACGCCCCAAGCGCAAACCCCCAAGTGCCAAACGCGAGCTGGCTTTCTGAGCGCGCCCGCCCCCGGGGCGGGAGCGAAGGGCAACTCTCTACATGCTCGCCAGCGCTCCCTGGGATCGGCTCCGTCGTCCTCCTGGCACGAAGGGACTGAAAAGCCAGTCCCGGGGAGGGGGCTGAGCCTGAGCCACGCACTGCAGCCGAGCCAATCCCACCCTCCAGCGTGCGCGCAGAGCGCAACCCCTGGATGGGAACCACGTCGTCCCCCTCCGCCGCCTGGGCACTTCCCACGCCCGACGGGCCGCCCAGGCAGCCTGGCTGCGGAAGCCGCCCATAACCAAGCCACTCACCAGGCTCGCAAGGCCTCGCCTCCTCCTCCTCCTGCCCCAGAGCCCGGGTCGCCCGCCCGGCCTGCCCACCGAGGCCTCGCCCTGCCTTCCCCAACCGGCCTCCCGGGGGAGTGGGGATGGGGCGCCCGCTGCCCTGCAATGGCGGCAGCCGGGGCGCCAGCGGGGAGCACAGCGCGAAGACTCCGCCTCCCTCCGGCCTGGATCCCGCAAGACCCGTGGCGCGGGGAGGGGGCGGAGCCGGCCTTAAAGGGCCCCCGGCATCGGGCAGAGCGCGGGCGGGGCGGGAACTCTCGCGAAGGGCTGCGCAGTAGGGTTGCCAACCTCCCGGTGGTTAAACAAGACAAAAAAGCATATACACCCTGGAAATGTTATTACCACAACAATTAATGTCGTCAGTAATATATCTTTAGTAAAGACCTTTATCTGATAATAATTTCAAACAGTGCTTTTTTTGTAGAAAAAGCTCAGCA
>NW_015169239.1:40092-43093 GCF_001447785.1 Gekko japonicus | reverse complement strand
ATAAGCCATACCCAACAGCAGAAACTCATTAGCATATTAGGCAACACCCCTTATAGTACAGCTCATTAGCATATTAGGCCATAACCCCATGTTACCAGAAGTGTGGTCATCTAGCCATACCCACCTTTTTGCTTCTTATTCTGTTTACCTTGTTTGTTGTCAAAACCCAGGGGGTTTTTTTGTAGCAGGAACTCCTTTGCATGTTAGCCCACACACCCCTAATGTAGCCAATTCCAATGAGTTTCTGCTGTTGGGTGTGGCCTGTTATGCTAATGAGCTCCTGCTGGGTGTGGCCAACTCAGGAGCCAGCCGGAACTCCTTCCTGTGCGTTCCTGCCCCAAAATAGCCCTGATTTCAAATAACATTTCATCCTTACTCCAGCAACTTAACTATCACTTCTAGAAAATTATTGCCTCTTATTGTAAGGCTTTTTCTATGGCCAGGTGCAATGTTTTCCCATCTGCAGCAGTGGAATGTCGGTATAAGAAGGTGCCAATGACAGAGCAAACCCGGTGGTGTGGCTATAGATCTCTGTTATTAGCGATCAGTTCTCCTGGAGAAAATGGCCACTTTGGAAGGTGGACTTTATGGCCTTAGACACCCATTGAAGTCTCTCCCCTCCCCAAACCCCGCCCTTCTCAGGCTCCGCTCCACCCACCCCCCAAATCTCCAGGTATGCCCCAACCAATCCTCCCTCTAAGCTGTGGAGTTTTGTGAGCAAAAATTCTCCTTTGTGAGCTACTGGCATTAAAGGTGTGAGCGAGCGATTCGGCTACGGCATAAATTAGTTTGCTCTGGAGCCATCCTTCCTGAGCGAAGACAAAAATGTGTGAGCTGGAGGCTAAAAAACTGTGAGCTGGCTCACACGAAGTCAGCTCAGAGGGAACACTGGTCCCAGCCCAGAACTGGCAACCCTGCGGTGCAGCCCAATCCTGTCAGGGGATAAGGCGGCAGTCTCAGAAGCCCAAGCCGGGCAGGTCACGTAATGCGGCTCCCTGATGATGGGGGTCAGTCCACTGCGTGGGGGAGAGGCCCTTGGACTGTGCAGCGGGGGCTGCCTTTTCAGTTCAGAAACTACCAGGCTACCTGCAGGATGTGGAGGAACAGGTGTGAGCGGGACCGAGATGCATTCTTTTCCCACTCGGCCATTGACATCGCAGAAACCCGGGGGAAGAAGCTGGCCTAGGGTAATGGTCCATTATTAATGGACCCTATGTGGGATTGTGGGGGCCGGGTTAGATTGAAGCTCAGCTTGGACGACCCTAACCTGACTCACAGGATTATTGAGAGTATGGGGGGGGGTGTACAATAACATAGCCCCCTCCTTGGGAGTTAGCACAACACTAAAAATAATGTCCCTTTTTCCCTGCCCTTTGGTCCCAGCTGATTTATGGAGACCCTGTGGGGCTTTCAAGGCTCAATTCAGAGGTGGTTTGCCATGGCCTGACTCTGCATGGAGAGCCTCTGGTATTCCTTGGTGGTCTCCCTTCCAAATACTAACCAGGGCCAACCCTGCTTGGTGTCCAAGATCTGAAGAGGTCGGGCTAGTCTGGACCATCCAGGTCAGGGAGGGGAAAAAACCCTGCCAAAACCCTGTCACTAAACAAATTTCAGAAGAGCAACCTCTATTTACTATGGAGACTTAAAAAAAAAACATGAGGCACTCCATGGGAAGCCCCCTATTAATGTTTCCCTGGAGCCTCTTGTCAACTTTGCCCCCTTTCTCCAGCTTGGTTGCCATGGGGACGTAGGGAAGTGGGGAGAATGTCTACTTCCGCTTTTGGCCACTTCGCTTTTGCTTCGTTATCTTATTCGGCCCAGACAAGCCTGGCATCATCTTTCCCCTGGGAACTATGGGCCGTTATTTCAGTGAGACTCCAGCTTAGGTATGATTGGCCTCGGGGCCATTAGGGTCTTGCTTGATTTAGGTATAATTGCTTGCTTCGCGGGCTTTCCCCCAGTTCTATTACAGAAACATTAAGAGTCTGGATCCTATCAATGTCTCGATAAACTTTCTATTCTATATTCAGAGAGCGATTGTAGGATAAATTATCAAATTCATCAATTGACCTTACAATTGGCCTTAACAAACTTTTATGAGGGTCAGATGCAGTAGACAAGGACATCTTATCGAACCTATCCAAACCTTTAGAGGGGTCAGGCAAGGCTGTCTCCTAGCACCGGCCCTATTTATTTATTATATAAATAACCTACCCAGATGGCTCAGCTCTTCTGAACTTCATCCCCCTAGCCTCGCCAACAGAATGAGTTCAGTGCTGTTATATGCAGACAACATGGTGCTACTCTCCAGAACACCTGTAGGGTTAAGGAGAGCCCTCAGAAAGCTCTCCTCATACTGTAAAGTAGAATCTCTTATAATTAACAATCAAGATTGTTGCTTTTGGGCCTAGACAGAGGAATCGGACTTGGATGATCAATGGCCAGCATATTGAGCAGGTGACAAACTTTAAATATCTCAGGGTGGTTCTACAGGCAACATGCTCTAGATTCCAACACAGCAATTATGCTGCGGAGCAAGGTGAAAGATCTGCAAATGGTATTGTAAAATTCCATCATTCACAGGGGGGGATCATATGTTCCCGCCACTCTGAAATTATATAAAGCTAAGACGCTGGCACAATTGTTATATGGCTCATTTTGGGGGCCACCCAGCTCACATTTTAACCCTCAAGAAAGAGTTCAATCTACATTTTAAAGAACTACCCTACAGGCCCCCAAATGTGTATCAAATGCTACGGTAAGATTAGAGACAGGATGTTTTAAAAGTCGAGTCATGGGTTAGTATCCTATCTATCTACACATGGCTAAAGGGACAGCTTAGCCCACAAGGTCTACTCCCTCTGATTTACATTGATAATTTTCAATCAAACTGGTGCAAAGTGGTTCAAAGCTACCTTGTCAGGATTGGCCTTTCCCCTCAGATGCTTCTGATATGTGGAATGGAACAGGTAAAAAATTAGTGAAACAAAGAATTAAGGAC
>NW_015169239.1:26487-39261 GCF_001447785.1 Gekko japonicus | reverse complement strand
AGTACTTTTCTCCCTTTCTGACAATACAAGAACTCGTGGGCACTCCATGAAATTGCTGAGCAGTTGGATTAGGACAGATAAAAGGAAGTCCTTCTTCACCCAAAGAGTGATTAACACATGGAATTCACTGCCACGGCAGGTGGTAGCAGCTACAAGCATGGACAGCTTCAAGAGGGAATTAGATAAGCATATGGAGCAGAGTTCCATCAGTGGCTATTAGCCACAAGGTACAGATAGGAACTCTCGGTCTGGGGCAAGTGATGCTCTGTATTCTTGGTGCTTGGGGGGGGGGCGTGTGACAGTGGGAGGGCTTCTAGTGTCCTGGCCCCACTGGTGGACCTCCTGATGGCACCTGGTATTTCTGGCCACTGTGTGACACAAAGTGTTGGACTAGATGGGCCATTGGCCTGATCCAACATTGGCTTCTCTTATGTTATTATGTTCTTAATGCCCCAACTCCATGGCCAGTACTTGCTGTTAAATCCAATGGTAAACAGCTGAGTTAGCTGGAAGACATGACAGCTCCCTAATCCTATCATGGAAGGTGTTCTTTGTTGAGGCAGAAGTCGCCTACGTGCTTCACCTGGAGATGTCAATATGCAGAGGTGGGGGAGAGGGGAAGGTGCCAGCGTGATGGAGAAGAAAGCTTTCCGTGGCGTCTGGGAAGGAATGCCCAAGTTCCTCTTCGGTGAACTGCTGCTGGCTTTGTGTGTCAGCAGGGTCAGGGAGGCTGGCTTGCCTTCTGGCATCTGGCTGCAGAGGTTCCGGAGCGAGAGGCATCGGGTCTTCCGTGGGCCCACATCTGGTTAGGCACGTTGCTTCAGAACAAGGTGCCCCTTCGTCTGGGCACACGCCTGTGTCTGTCCAGCAGGTTGGCACTTCCACACAGCTACCGTTCATGGCACACTCTTTGCACAGCCCAGCTTCACAGTCATAGTCCATAACCTTTAGAGATGCTGTAGAAGGTGACACAGGGCAACACCTGGAAAAACGTCAACTGCTGCATTTCTGTGTGTGATGGGGGGGCCCTCAGCAGCAGAGCCCAATTTGTGTGTCGGACATTCCGCATTCAGGGTCAGGCCTCTGGAGCCAGAGAACCTCAAAGGGCAGGTAAGAGAGGAAGACCTTTCTCGGCTTGTAGCTGACAAAAGGAGCTTTGACTCTTGAAAGCTTATAGTAAAGGTTTCCCTTGCTCAAAAGCCAGTCGAATCTGACTCTAGGGTTGCGGTGCTCATCTCCGTTTCCAAGCCGAAGAGCTGGCACTGTCCGAAGACGTTTCCGTGGTCATGTGGCCAGCATGACGGGACGCCGAGGCGCACCAGGGACGGGAGCTCACTCCATCATGCCGCACTCGGATCTTGAACTGCTGAACTACCGACCTTCCAGCCTACAGTTCAGCGCCTTAACCACTGAGCCACCACAGCTCCTGAAAGCTTATCCCCCCCCCCAAAAAAAAATCTTGTTGGTTTCTGTGGTGCTCCTGGACTCGAACATGGCTGTTCTTTCTCCGCTTGAAACCCCAAAGAGCCACTGCTATCGAAACAGTCCTCCTCCACTAGATGGATCAGTTTTCCAACTCGTTTGTTTATTCTAGTAGGGAGCGTCTGCTTTTCAGCGGAGCACGTATTTCGTAGGTAGAAAGCATCCCCCATTGAAGGGATTTCAGGCAGCAGAAGTCGGGGAAGACTTTCTCTGCTCAAGGACCTGGAAGGCTGCCGTTAGTGAGGTTAAGACCATAAGAACATAAGAGAAGCCAACGTTGGATCAGGCCAATGGCCCCTTAGACAATTGACTCCGAGTAAGGGGGCCTTTCGTGGCATTTCTCATCCAAGACCCAGGAAGCTTTCCCTGGCTGGAGACTCAATACTGGGGGGCGGGGGGAGGCATCACCAGCTTCATTCGGAGTCGGGTTGGGGCTCAGTGGCAGAGCACCTGCGTTGCACACAGAAGGACCCAGATCCAGTCCTTGGCACCTCCAGATAAGAGGATCAGGCAGGAGGGTGAGAGACCCCGGGCATGCATTTCTCCTATCAGGCAAACTCTACAGGGGCTAATAAAATGTTTATTGAAAAAAGAGTCAGCTCCATTTTATGTTCTTGCATTCCAATTATGGACACTAGGTGGCACCAGATGCCAGTGATGAGCAAAGAACAGCACTCCGTGGAGTATCAGAGTGAATTCAGAGAAATCACCTTCTTTTTGCAAACCATTAGCTGCAGACCAGTACTAAGGATTATGCCTGAATGGTTTTCATTTTTTCCCCCGTGTGCAAAAAGAACATGTACTGTAGAGCCATTTTGGTGTACTGGTTAGGAGCGTGGACTCTAATCTGGGAGAACCGAATTTGATTCCCCACTCTTCCACTTACAGCTGCTGGATGATCTAGGGCAAGCTATAGTTCTGGTCAGAGCTGTCCCTGAAAGAGTAGTTTCTCTCAGAGCTCTCTTAGCGCCACTCCCTCACAAGGTGTCTGTTGTGGGAAGGGGAAGGGAAAGGGAATGTAAGGCGCTCTGAGACTCTTTCGGGTAGTGAAGGGCAGGGTATTAGGGCCCACTGGGGAGGCAGGCTGGGTATAAACGGAAGTAAATAAATAAATGCTTCCCTGGGATCCAGGGACGGAGCTCATTTGAACACCACTACCAGTTGCTGCCCCCAAAACTGACCACCAGTCGCTGTGATTGGCTCGGCTAGCAGGAACCATCGCCTGCCGTGTCCTTCCCCGAAATTCAGTCCACCACCACCCCAATTCCAGCATGCTCAGCTAATGTGTGGAACTGGCTGCTACAAGATCAAGTGATGGCCACTAGTTCAGTTGGTTTTAGGGGGGGCTAGGCCAATTCAACGCCCTCACCAGGATGGCCAAGTCTAGCCTGATCTTGTAAGATTTCAGAAAATTAGCAGGATCAGTCTGGGTTCAGATAGGAGACCGCCAAGGAAGTCCAGGGTCGTAACACAGAGGCAGGCCATGGAAGACCACCTCTGCTCGTCTCTTGCCTTGGAAGACCCCTAACCCCTCCTACCACCACCCAGACAATTCACGGAGGAGAGGTCCGTTAATGGCCATTGGCCACGATGACTCAGTGGAACGCTGATGTTCAAAGACAATCAAGCTCCAGACCCCAGTTCTGGGTGTGTGTGTGTAACATCAGGACTTTGGCCCCCAGGCCATGGCTAATCGTACTGATTCTGGAGCCCGACAAGAACTTGCGGACAGGGTCCCAGAATAACTGCAGGGAGTCCCTCCCTTGGACCTACCCCCCAAGGTGGGGAAGGAGAGAAAGCCAGCTTGCCCGGCTAGCCGACTATGTGGGGCTTGGCTAGGTGAGGGGCCTCCTCCCTCCCTACGCGGTCTGGCTGACCAGCTTGTCATTCTTCGGCGCTCAGCCTTCTTTATAGTCCAACTCTCGCAGCCATACATGACTACTGGGAATACCATTGCTTTGACCATGCGGACTTTTGTTGGCAGGGTGATGTCTCTACTTTTTATCATGCTGTTTAGGTTCACCATCGCTACCTTGGTCTTATTTTTAGTCAGTTTATATTCAGAGTCCATTCCAAATCCAATTATTTGTTCCGTTTATATTTTTCGAGGAAGTATTTGGTTTTGTTACGGTCGTGACGTTGTCCACGTGGCTTTACATCTTGAATTCTGAATTTATCTTATATTCTTCTTCCTCTTGTCTTTTGTTCCAGTCATCATATCTTGTCTAATTCTGTAGGACTGGGGTCACATTGGATCGTCACCCTCCTCATAAAATCACAGTTCTATGTGCCTCCTGCCATGTCTGAGCCTGAGGTAATAACTTACTTTATTCACTGCCTTTTGGAGTGGCAACATTATTCCTTCTTCCAGGTATTATAATACAGTGCCGTTAGCCCATCTGGACCCGGAGCGTTGTCTTGTTTCATTTTTGTTATTGCTTGTGAAATCTCTCGTCTTGTGATTTTTTTCTGGTTCAAAATCTCTCTATTTGCCATCCAAGCCGGAATGAAGAGTCAGACAACAAGTGTTGGGTAAATTAAAGGGTCACTTTATTAACTATTAACATTTGCAATCTGTTTGCAAGTACAACTTTGCCAACTTAACAAGTGACCGACCGAACAGAGCGACACCCAAGCAAATATCCCAAGCCACTGCTACAGTACAAGGTAGGCAAAAACACCCCCGCCATCGAGCCAATTCAGGAAGGGGCGAAAAATTCCTACCTGGCCCCCTTAAAGAGCGACGAGCCAAAGCCTGTACTGCACACGGGGCAGGTGGGTGGGCCGAGAACATTTTAAGGGTCTAATACCCCATTCGTAGAGCTCTGGACCATTCTATTTTATTTATTTATTTATTCAATTTCTATACTGCTCCATCCCGGAGGCTCTGAGTGGTTTACATGGGTATTTAAACTTCCTAGCTAGGGCCACACAATACCAGGCACCCCGCCGGCTTTGATATTCCTGTGGCTTCCTCGTGGTGGTTCGGCGCGGCTCCGCAGCGGCTCCTTCAGGGGAAGTTCCCATAGACCGCGACTGTGCGGCGACTCGCTGCACTGGCCTCTGTCCGATTGGCTCCGGCCATGCTGCGTCGCCGCAACCCTGGACCAGTCCCCGCCAGGAACGCCAGCTGCTTGATGTCGACTCGCCACCATGTTCTTTTTCGCCGGATCACTCCACCTCTCCACCGCCGTCGCCTGCCGCCAGCACCATAGTTGTTTCGTTGCCACTTTACACCGGAGGCGGGTGCCTCCCTGCACCTAAGGCAGGTACCCATTTATCTACTTGTTAGGCTTTCGAACCGCTGGGTAGGCGGGAGCTAGGACAAGGGCCGGGAGCTCACCCCAGCCGAGGTGGGACTGGAACTGCCTAAGGCAGTTGATGGATTATCTTGCAGGCTTTTTTACTGCCTGCGCCACCGCTCCCTTATTCTAGAGCTTCCGGACTTGTTGGCTCAGGTGCTTCTCATTCTTCTTCTTGACTTGCGATGTTTCCTTTGGCCGGTTACTGGTGGATAATCCAAGTCCTTCCTTTGTTAGCTGAACTCTGGGCAATTTGAGGACTTCCAGCCTTTTTGGCTTCTGAGCTCCGGGGAGATTTCCTTCCACGTTTTTTGTGGCTCTTTCAGAACCTCTGCCGTGAAGGTCCTGTGGTGATGCTGAACTACCTACCGTTTTGACCTTCTGTCCTGCTTCTCTATGCCGTTTCTCCAATTAATTCCCATCCACTGGGTCCAGATCCTTCCATGCCCTTTGGTTCAACTTTGACCCTGACCTCTTTCTTGGTGTTTTCTGGGTCAGCTTCAGGTCTTCTGACCTGAGAGTGTGAACGGGTCATGAGAAACTGTACGTGTCCTCGTGATGGCCCTAGGTGTGCAGAGCTTCTCTTCTCCAGCCTTTTTTTGCTCATTTGCTTCCTCCTTCTGTGAGAATCCTTTGAAACCTCTCTCTTGAAGAGCCCGTGGTGGTGCACCACGATCCCGTTCCAAATTTTTATCCTGCTGTGTCCTGCCGTTTCTTCTTTTGGGACTTCTTTCCCCGTGCCTCGAGGTACTTCCATGACCTCTGGCTCAGCTTTTATTTGGACCACTTTCTTCATTCCTTCTCTGAGCTTCAGGTCTTGTAACCTCTGAGCTTCCATGGCCCATTTGAAACCTTACGGATCCATCTGAATGCTGCCCCATTTCAAAGATCCGTGTCTCTTCCTGAAACACAAATAAAAATAGAGCATTTTTAGGATTTTTTTTTAAAGAACTCAGCCATTTCCTTACATACCATTTATTATCAAAACTGACTATTTACACTGCTATCAGCATTCTTTTCACTAGAATGGCCAGGGTGCCAACCCCCAGGTCCAGGCTGGAGGTCTTCCAGGATGACACCTGGACCTCCACGCCACAGAGATCAGTCTCACTGTTCAGCCATTCCGCTAAAAGCCTTAAACAGGTGAGCCATCAGGTGATCTCTATTCATGAGTCGGCCAGATAGCTTAACTAGCAATAGATGGGATTTCCTCAGCTGTCACTGTTGATGGATGATATACAGAACAGTTGCTGCAAAGTGCACACAATTATAAGAATAATAGACAATGATTAAGCTATAATACTGATGAGCTTCATGATGTTTAATCTTTGTTCTTAACAACAAGGCACCATCAAACAAAGGATGATGACATCAAGATGAACGGACAGGGACGAACTTCTCGAGTTACCGTTCGTTTCGATGACTCTTTATCATACAGGTCTCCTATCAAGAAATAATTACAAATCATGACAGGGAACCTACCAACCATATTTACATCAATTTAGACAATGAAAAAACCATACATACAATTCTGTATCCATGTACAATAAAATAACTGCTGGATATTCTTGAATTCTGTAAATAAAATAATTTCATTTCATTATATTCCTGTTTCAATTTAATCAGTTAAAGTACCCCATTGTAGCCTACTAATGTTATAAGGAATCTTACCAGAAGCCTGGTACTTTAACTGGTACTCAGCAATGTGACATCAGGGAGCTGTCCAGCTTGGGTTCTGGAGTCTACAGAATGAACCCTGGGCGTGCTAGGGGCATCAGACTGGTCGTGCTCATCACTGAGATGCCCCCTCTATGACAGGGTTCTACAGTGGGAACAGACAACATGCCATGGTGGGTGAATCTGCGGTGCTCTTTGGGCTGCTGACATCTCCCTCTGAAGGAAATCGGACTTGTCATGTGACTGCATCACAATTCCCATTGAGGCTTATACCTCACAGGACATCCAGGGGCCCAAGGAATTGAGTTAAGGAACAACGGGGTAGGAGAGAGGTGTCAGCAAGCTGCCATGTTTGATCAGATGTATATATGCTTAGCCTGTAAGTGTCCTTAACCCTACTTTCCTTTCTGTAATAGGTCATATGTTGACAGTTGTTGCCTAGCATCCCAAGCGCATGCTCACAAACGAGCAGCTTGTTAGTGAAACGCTAAACACTTCAAGGGCAGGTGGTGAGATAAGGAGGATTGCTTTAGTCTGCTGGATTTTGCTTTTCTTCAGAGCATGGGAACATAGATGTTTTGGATTATATAGACCGTTATGATTCCCAGGACTTTGGCGCTACTTTCTTCCCGGGCGGGAATATGTCCCATTGGTGTAGAAGCTGTTTGAACTCCTTTCATAGTACCTGCCTGATTACTCACATGTCATTCTAAACAGAAACCTTGTTAGTGAAACATCCTTTCAATAAAGTCGTCCTCTTAACTGAGAAGTGACTCGTTGATTGATGGCATCCTTACAGGAGGATTAAGGGGGAGCCATCAAGACCAAAAAAGAGTTGTGTGCATGGAAAACTGTAACGAGACAATTAAAAGGGGGGAGATTGCAAAAAGGTGTGTTGCTGAGGGAAATGCAGAGGAAAAAATAACCTCTAAAAACAAATTAATGAAGCAAATGGAAGAAGGATGGAAAATTAGGACTGCTGTAGCTGTGCATATTCCCTAAACAGCTATTACCAAGGAAGGACTTGGGAGGGAAGGAAAACTCTTCTTTTTTCCCCTTTTTAAAATTATTTTTATTAATTTTTTCTCAAAAGTAAGTAATAGTCAGTAGTATTAAACTTACAGAACAGCATAAACAGCATACATAGTTTGCAAAAAATATAGTATTAATATTTTTACTTTTTTGTCAACAAACTCAATTTAGTACCTATAACCCTTGTGTTTAGGTAAATATAAAAATGAGCTAATGCAAAGAAGTAATAGCATGTGTCCCATTTAACTATATCATAATGTCACAACTAGGCATTGCAGTATGGTCAAAGAGGTAAAGTTTAGTAGTCTAGTAATTTTAAGTAAAAAGAGTTTTGGGGTTGGAAAACTCTTCTGATTTAATTTCAACCCGCTGGTTCTGGTCCGACCTTCTGGGACAACAGAAAAACAACTCTGTACCATCTTCTATATGACAGCCATTCAAGTACATGAAGATGGTTATCATATCACCTCTGAGTCGTCTCCTCTCCAGGCTAAATACCCAGCTCCTTCAACCTTTCCTCATAGGACTTGGGACAAAGGCCTCCCCAGGACTCAACAGGGATATTGGTTTCTTATCCCATTATATATGCTAAACTCATTCAGTCCTTGCATATGGGTTCTCACCAAGATGGGCTATATATCCTGTGTACTTTAGTGTATTTTATTGTCCCAATTCCTATGAGGAAAGGTTAGATACTTTATACTTTTGTCTAGGTCTTGCAGGACCGTATCAGTTGTGGCACTGAAAAGGCCCTCACCTTCGAAAGGAAGGTCCTCAATGAGAGTCCTGGTGTCCTGCGGTAGGGCAGTAGAACGCAACCAGACGTGACATCGGAGGGTAACTGAAGTCAGCGTTTTGGCGGCCGCATCCAAAGTGTGCTTAGCTGCGTTGAGCTGGTGCCAAAAGCATTCCCTCCTTTTGAATCCTGTGAGCCTGACAGTTAGCATCCTCAGGGAGGGTAGCAATACATTCAGACATCTGTTCCCAAAGAGCAAACTGATATCTCCCCATACATGCTGTATAGTTTGAGGTCTTGATGCCAAGGGTTCCTGCAGAATAAAATTTTCTTCCAAACAAATCACGTTTCCTTCCCTCTTTCTCAGAGGGGGTGGAATGACTGCATCTGCCCTTGGAGGAAGAAGTGACTACAACAGAATTAGGTTGAGGGTGGGTAAACAGAAATTCAGCACCCTGCTCCTGCACTTTATACATATGATCTACCCTCCGCTTGAGACGGGGGTAGATGCCGGGTGAGACTATGGGACTTTAGCCACCTGAAGGAGGACTGAAGTCATTGGTAAGGCAATCGGAAGGTAATCGGGGTAGAGGTGACCATCTGGACGATATCGAATACGGAGTCTGTCACAGTAGGCGGGGGCTGTACCGTAGAGTGAGCGTGTTAGCCATCCACTTGATGAAATCTCCGTAGGATTTTACGTCTTCCGAAGGGGAGGTTGGAAGATCATCGTCCACTTGTTGATGTGGTGAGGATTCCAACAGAGGATCGTCCCGATTGGGAGGAAGCGTCTGAAGAGGTAGAGTGCTCAGACGGCTCGGAAAAAGACATGGGTTTGCCCATCGGCCTCGAGGGTTGGGGCCTCACAAACTCTGGTGTCGATGCAGGATCTCAATACTAGGAGAGACGTGAAGAGGTGGACTGACGATCCCAATCCACTGGTTGGGGTGGGAACCACGGCATACTGCCTGTAAATGGCAGTGTACCGTGTAGTGCCACTGCCGTTGGTCCCAGGAGGGCGGTGGCGGTGGGTGGATCGGTGCCGATGGTCCATCTCAATCATCAGGTCGGAGCTGTGAAGGATGGACAGACACATCGGCTCCGCGGTCAAAGTGCAGACTTTTGACACTGGAAGACCGGGAGATTTGTGTTAAGTCCATATCGTGCTCAGAGTCAGTGAGCTGGATAGGACGCAGCGAAGGTGACCAAGGTACACCTTGTGGCTGCTGTCGGCACTGAGAGTCAAGTGAAGCAGCCCTCGCAAGATTCAATTCCGTGGCCCTCCAAGGGGTCAGCGGAGATTGCACAGGAGGAGTTTTCTTATGCTTTTTAAGCTTGATTATGCAGTGGGGCCGGCACATGATTGGGGAGCGGGTGCGAAAATCCCTTTCGCTTTCAAGAGGAACCGATCAAGGTCTGCGCAGGCACACTATATCCCAGAGGTGTGATGCACAGAGACCATGAAGAAGTTCAGCAGTCACCGGGTGTGTGTGTGGGGGAGGTATTTGTGAATTTCCTGCATTGTGCAGGGGGTTGGACTAGATGGCCCTGGAGGTCCCTTCCAACTCTACGATTCTATGATTCTACGAGTCTATGACTTATGGCGACACCATTGGGTTTCCATCGCATGAGATGTTTAGAGGCAGTTTGCCACGGCCTGGCTCTGTGCAGCAGCCCTGCGCTTCCTTGGTGGTCTCCCGTCCGAATACTAGCCTGGGCTGACCCTGCTTAGATTCCGAGATCTGACAAGAATACATGCTGACCCTTGCATACATTCTTACCAGTCTGGCAGGAGAAAGGTGCCCGTGCTCTACCATCTTGATGGCATGATGATAAACCCGTAGCCCAGATCGTTGCCTCCTTATGCCTTCCATTTGTCTGTCCTAAACTATTTCCGAGCTTTCTACTGACTCGGTTAAGTGTGCAGCCCATGTTATTTGTGGTAGATTAACGAGGACTCCTTTTTCAGAGCGTTTGTGTGACTGTTCTTTAGGGAAGATTGGCATGTTGGTCCACATTGTGTTGGAATGTTCCTCGTATGCAACTCTTAGGAATCGATTTTTAACATACTTTTTGACCTCACTATAAGATAATCCCACTTGTTTTATCTGACAGATCTCCTAAAATCATCCTCAATGTCACTAATTTTTTCCTTTTTTATTGCTTGGTCATAAAAGCTTGAACATGATATCAGAGAGGGTACCTGACTGCTCAAGATATGTCATCAAAAGAGCTCTAATCAGAAGAAAGAACAGGAAAGGCTAAACCAGGAGACATTAAAAAAATAAGTCTAGACCCTACTGTCAACTTCATATGCTAATGCCATTCTTTACAAATTCTTGTTGTGAACTTCACACAGGATGGCATGGCAAATGATACAGGATTGATAAGGAGGGTTTACCATTACAGGTAATCATCTCAAAAGGAATCTGTTTTCTTCCAAATTGTCCTTTATGGATTCTTGCCACAATCAAACTTTTTGACCTGTAAAGTAGTGAAACATGAATTTTGCCACCACTCACCTCAAATATAGAGGCGTAGAGGTGGCAGAGGCCTTCTGCTGCCCATTAGGTGACCATCGCACCACTGCCAAAATGTCAGAGTGTCAGGCGGCCCACCAGCTGGCCCATCACTGGGAATTCTGCTGTGTCCTAAAGAAAATGAAAGGAAACCGGAGCTCAAATGGAAAGAGGGACACAGGGAAGATATCCCATTGGCAAGCAACCTAGAATCCACAAAGTGGCACTCACAGGTGCCATGGTACCCAGAAGTGTGTTTCCTGGTATCCTGTTCTTTCTGCCTGAAAGTAAAGAGCCAATTCTGGCTTTCTGGCATCCCTTTGAATTAGAGAGAGTTTTAGAAGACCCCAGGAGGTAAACCTTTGGGTATGTTGAGAAACCCCCCCCCCAGCCTCCCTCTGCACCTATTCTGGGGGAGGGGAGGGGGCAGACTGATCTTCAGGCATCCACAGGAAAAGGAGGAAGACTCCTAAGGGCTACCTGAATAACTCTAGGCAAGATAATTCCCCTGGAACAAAACCACTCAGCTCAGAAGTAGGGGGCAGTGAGAGGCTGTCCTATCAAGGGACGTGGGATAGTTAAATCCCATATGTGGTCTCCTGTCACGGTGGACATTCTGCTCAGTTTTGGGCCCTGCAGTACAAGAATCTGCACGGCCACGTACAGACAGCCTTCCTCTCATCGCTCCACAGCCGATTTCCACATGGTTTACAGGGAAGGGTCTCGAAGAGATGTGAGTCACCCTGGGCCCCATCACACCTCTGCTTTAATGATTTAGAAGTGGCCCTTTACAGCTCTCCTTCTATTCCCCGAGCAAGGAAAGGAAGATCCAGGCGGAAAAGGAAACCATTGATTTACCTACAGTCCCGACAGCAGCCTCCCTGATGGCTCTTTGGGGGCTCTTCAGATATTCCATGCGCTGTGGCAGAAAGGGGTAGCCCAGAATCCTCCTGCACGGCTTCGCCAGAATCAAACGTTTGACCTGTGAAGTAGTGAAACATGAATTTTGCCACCACTCATCTCAAAGATATATATCTATAGTCTACTGTTGTCTTTTATCAAATCCTGGTCAATCCGGGCAGTTTCCCCATCTGATATCACTTCTAGTGCCGGGGTCCACAACAGGGTGCCCCCGGGAGCCATGCCACCCAATGACACCTTTTCTGGGCCTGCCACGTGTTTTTTGAAAGTGGGCAGGACCATACGGGGCTGGCACTTTTGACAGTAGGTGGGGCTATGCAGATTTTTTAAACGTATTGCCAGCAGCTGTCTCTTGGGCACAAGGATCTTCACAGTGTGATTGAAGGTAAGCAGTGGTGGCCATTTTGTGGCTGACTGCCTCCCGCAGCAGCCATTTTGCGGCAGCCATTTTGTAGCTGCACTCACCAAACTTTATCAGAACTGCAAAGGTTCAGCTCTCTTACCAGAGAGGTCAATATTGAAAATCTGGGGGATAACTTACTACTATATTTAATCCGACTTTCAGTTGTAGAATTAACACAGCAGTTATCCTGTCCATAATGAGAATCCCTCTTAGATTTTTAAAAATTAAACCAACTCCTCAGCAGAGTTTAGCCAGGCTAAACTTGGTATCTGTTTTTGTCAAATAAAGTTATTACAAACTCCTTGCCAAACTTTTAGCTTTTCCTCTGGAAAGGAACAAGGGTATTCTGCAACAACAACAAAATTAGTTTTGGCAATAATACCATCTTGAGAGTGTTAATTCTATCAAATAGCGATAACTGTAAAGACTCTCAAGTAAATACTGTCTTTAAACCTTCTCAATAATGGATTGATGTTCACAGCATACATCTGATCCTTATGCCAAGATACTTAACAGAGTTTAGTCTCTGTTCTACCTGGGTTAGCCCACATCTCTCATCACTTTCAGTGCCTCTAAATTTACCAGCATAACCTCTGGAGGCTCCACCTGGATGGAATCCCTTCATTGACAGACTCCAGATCTTTGGTGGTCTGGACAGTGAAACCACTGGTGGACAGCTGCTTATCTGGCCTCATCTGCCTT
>NW_015169239.1:10181-24608 GCF_001447785.1 Gekko japonicus | reverse complement strand
AAAGGAAGTGGAGAACAGTAGCCTGACTTGGGTAAATGACCATCAGGATGGAGAAAAAGAGAGCCAGTTGTTCCTCAAGACTGGGTTTACAGTGCCAGTACAAAATTCCATTAATGGTGATGAACACATGGAATTCACTGTCATAGGAGGTGGCGGCGGCTACAAGCATGGACAGCTTCAAGAGGGAATTAGATATGCGTATGGAGCAGAAGTTCATCAGTGGCTATTAGCCACAAGGTACAGATAGGAACTCTCGGTCTGGGGCAAGGGATGCTCTGTATTCTTGGTGCTTGGGGGCGGGGAACAGTGGGAGGACTTCTAGCGTCCTGGCCCCACTGCTGGACCTCCTGATTGCACCTGGTATTTTTGGACACTGTGACAGAGTGTTGGACTAGATGGGCCATTGGCCTGATCCAACATTGGCTTCTCTTATGTTCTTATAGTAATCACAAAAGTCAACCTGACACCAGCAGAAGAGAATTTGATGAAGAATCTCTGGAGAGCTTTAGTAGCATGCCAGATCCAGTGGATCTTACTACTGTGACAAAAACACTCAAACCAAGGAAAGCAACTGCACAGGCCAGTCTGGCTTCCAAAGACAAAATGCCTAAGTCAAAGATAGAAGAGAATTTGATGAAGAATCTCTGGAGAGCTTTAGTAGCATGCCAGATCCAGTGGATCTTACTACTGTGACAAAAACACTCAAACCAAGGAAAGCAACTGCACAGGCCAGTCTGGCT
Organism: Gekko japonicus; assembly: GCF_001447785.1. Classification (NCBI taxonomy): domain Eukaryota; kingdom Metazoa; phylum Chordata; class Lepidosauria; order Squamata; family Gekkonidae; genus Gekko; species Gekko japonicus. The sequence goes on along the minus strand of NW_015169239.1, from coordinate 23,868 downwards.
TCCAAAGACAAAATGCCTAAGTCAAAGAATAAGGGGAGTACTTCCCACTTTAAAAACAGGCCTAAAACTAAAGGTTATGAAAGTGCCAATGTTTCTAGTACATGTGAACCTTACAAGAGCAATAGGAACAGACACTCAACTCGGAAGGAAGAAGCTGTCCAAGCGTAAGTCTTCAGTAAAAAGAATCCGGAACAACTAGAAAAAATAATTAAATGCAGTAGATCATCAGAAATGTCAGCACATGCTAGGAGAATACTGCAGCAGCCTAACAGAAATGCATGCATAGAAGCACCAGAAACAGACAGTGATCTTTCTATGTTTGAAGCTTTGAGACACCATTTATTCTGAAGTAGCTACATTGATATCTGAAAATGAACCTCACCCTCATTTTCTAATTGAGCTTTTTCATGAACTTCAGATGCTAAATTCAGACTATTTGGGACAAAGAGCACTGTATGCATTACAGGATATAGTAGACAGGCATATATCTGAAGACAACATAAAAGCAGAATGTCCAAAACCTCTGAACTCAACAGCGTGGTTAGGATCCAATTCAGAACTTACTCCCAGCGAAAGTCTTGCTACTACTGATGAGGAGACATTAGAAAAGAACTTTGACCCAGGAGGACCTGCAATGAAAAGGAACCCGGCATTGTATTCTCTTTAACCGCTGAAGCTCTTCTGCAAGGACGATGAAGTCCTCATCTGCGTGGCCTGTGACCGATCCAAGGAGCACAGAGATCACAAAACCCTTCCTCTTGAGGAGGCCTCCCAAGAGTACAATGATCAATTCCGCAGCTGTCTGGAGATTCTGAAGAAGGAGAGAGAGAGAACTGTGGTGTATAAAAGAGACATAGAGAAGGAAAGCCAAGACCTGCTCAAGCAAGTCAAAGGAGAAAAGCAAGAGACGGTAGCCAAATTCAGGCAACTGCACACATTTCTGGAGGAAGAAGAGAAACTTTTGCTGGCCCAGATAGAAGAGGTGGAGAAGGAGGAGGCAAGGAACAGGGACCAGCACCTGGCCAGACTCTCTGAGGCTCTCTTGTCTCTTGAGAGCCTCATCCGGGAGATGGAAGAAAAATGTGAGCAGCCAGCCGGAGATCTCCTGCAGGATGCCAGAAGCACCATGCAGAGGATATTTTCCATGTCTTGTTGAAGGACACTGATAGTGCATAACCTGGCCGAAATAGAAGGGTTTATTAAATACCCCCTTGTGGACCTTCCCTATGCGTAAAGAAAATCGGCCGGGAAACGTCTTTGGGAACCGAGAGTGAAGAGGATTGCTGGGGTAAGAAACAGCTTTTGCTGGAAGTGGTATCACCTTTCTAAGAACTCCACTAGAACACTAAGAGGGTTATGGAAATATATACTGTTTAATTGCTATGAACGCTGGGAAGAAAGTGGAGTTAAGAGTGTGAAGAAAATGGAGGTGGCCGCTGTTTGTAAGGAGATACAGGATACAATATTATGTGAACTCAGGTCCGAACATTTCCAAAAAAATTTGCAAGAAGAAATAAAGAAAGCATTTAACCTAGTATGTGATAATTTTTTGAGGAACTCACAGTGCCCATCTGAAAAGGAGAAGAACAATATAGAGCAAATAAAAGGGACACAAGAGAGGAATGAACTGCAGCAAGTTAATCAGGAGAGAGAGCAGCACGTTATTCAGTATACACTTACAGAAGAAGAGATATGTGAGGTGGATTCACCGATTTGTAGGTTGGAAGAAGGAGAAAGTGTGAAAACAGGAGTGGGGGGAAAAACCACGTCTGTTAAATCCTCTGTGCAGAGAAAAAAAGAAGGAAAAAAGGAGAAAAAAGGTGAAGAAAGGTTTAAAGGAAGCCAAAGACTCTAACATTAAACAATTGAACTGGGACATAAGGCAACAGGGAAAAGACAAAGAGTACAAAGATCAACGACATTTGAGTGAAAACAGAGAAAATCAAAGTAGAAAAGAAATAGAATATAATGTCATTACAATGAGTGATAGTGACTGGTTGTAGGTTAATGATGCAAGCTGAGCGGTCAGGTTAGAACGGATAAAAGGAAGTACTTCTTCACCCAAAGAGTGATTAACACTTGGAATTCACTGCCACAGGAAGTGGTGGCGGCTACAAGCATGGACGGCTTCAAAAGGGAATTAGATAAGCATATGGAGCAGAGGTCCATCAGTGGCTATTAGCCACAAGGTATAGATAGGGACTCTGGGGCAAGTGATGCTCTGTCATCTTGGTGCTTGGGGGGGGGGTCAACAGTGGGATGGCTTCTAATGTCCTGGCCCCACTGGTGGACCTCCTGATGGCACTGGTATTTCTGGCCACTGTGGGATACAGAGTGTTGGACTGGATGGGCCTTTGGCCTGATCCAACATTGGCATCTCTTATGTTCTTATGTTCTTATGTTCTTAAGTTATGTGGAATGCCAAAAGATGGCTCCAATGTATGGGGAAAGAACAGAAATTTAATAGGAGGTGAATGTTTAAGGAAAATTGAGGACAGAAGGATACTTCATAATATCAGTTTAAACAGTAATATACTATACAATCTCTCTTGAGTTGGTGTGTGTTGTCTTGGAGATAAATAATATAAGTTTGAGTAATATGAGATTCTTGAAATTGGGGAGAGATGACATATATAGGTTAGTGGCAAAATATATTTAGTAATTTGCAGTTTGGGTTTGCCGCTCTGTTATAAGTTTAAGGGGAAATGTTAAAGCAGAAAAGAAATAGATTATAATGCCATTACAATGAATGCTATTGACTGGTTGTAGGTTAATGAGGCAAGTTATGAGGAATGTTAAAAGATGGCTCTAATGTATGGGGAAAGAATAGAAATATAATAGGAGGTGGTATAGATAGGGACTCTGGGGCAAGTGATGCTCTCTCATCTTGGTGCTTGGGGGGGGTCAACAGTGGGAGGGCTTCTAATGTCCTGGCCCCACTGGTGGACCTCCTGATGGCACTGGTATTTCTGGCCACTGTGGGATACAGAGTGTTGGACTGGATGGGCCTTTGGCCTGATCCAACATTGGCATCTCTTATGTTCTTATGAATACTCCATAATGTCAGTTTAAACAGTAATATACTATATAATTTTCCTTGAGTTTGTATGTTTGTTATCCTGGAGATAAAAACATAAGTTTGCTTAATATGAGATTTTTGAAATTGGAAAGAGATGGCATAGATACGTTGGTGGTAAAATGTATTTAGTAATCTGCAGTTTGGGTTTTTGTTGTCCTGTTATAAATTTAAGGGGAAATGGAATTTATTGATGGGGACTGATTAAACATATTATTTTTATTAATGTCTTAAGTAAATCAATTGTGGTATGGTACTTCTGATTGGGAATGCTGATGATAAGAAATAATAAGTGGAATTTGATAGTGAGGTGAATATTCTAGCAGAATAAAGGATTGGAAATAAGTTATTTAGGTGGAAACAAATGGATGAAATTTAACTTAGACCAGGAGTTTATGCAATGGGATATATTAATTGGTAATCATGAGAATGGAGAGAATTTAGAAATCAGGCAATTAACCAAATAACATGATCAAAGTGACATGGAAAGATAACAGATACAGCATTGGTGTATGTTGGTGGTGGTTGTTTATGTGTGTGTTTGTTTTCTTAAGTATAAAAAACCCAATAAAGATATTACAAAAAAAATGTTGATCAGAATATTGTTTTACTGTTTTATTATTGTTTGTATATATGTAAATGACAGAACCGGCACAGATCACTCATATGCAGCCCTCATCAATGGGGTTCCTGATGGCTGGACCCTATGATTTGGCCTGGTGGGGTGTCTGTCATGATCTGTGTAGGACAGGGCCACAAGGCCTAATGTGGCCTAGGCCCAGGAGACCTGTGTGGGAGTGGAAAGCAGACACAGTCTACAATCCCCACAATGCTTAGCGACGGTAGTAACCAATCAGTGTCCAGGGATTGTTGTTTTTTTAAAACAAAATTTTTATTCAGGATATAATCAATCACAACCAACATTGATTTTACATTTATACCCTTTACATCCTACCCACCTCCCTTTCCAACCCCCTATATGGCTTCCCACAGTGCTACGACCTCCTGTATATTGCTTAACCTTCTCTCCTCTATCTATTTGGTGTCCAGGGATTGTATGAGGAGATTGTGACTTAAGCTTTGTGGGCTGTGGAACTGCGTTTTCTCTACTGCGTTCTTTCCTCTCAGAGAGTTAAACTGAGGGGACAGTCTGGTTTGAGAGAAAGATCCCTCACTTGGGACAGAGTGAGTACAAGCAAAGGCCTGGTATAAAAGGCTGTGGGCCTTGAATAGTAACCAATTAAGAGAAATAGGTAGTCGCGTTAGATTTATTTTGCCTTTAGACACTGTTATATATTTTAAGCACCTTGTCTTGTTTTCCTTGCCCCATTACTGTATTAATAAACCATTTGTTTAATGTTCTCTGCCTGGTCATCACACCTATATTTCTCAGCTTAAAAGGGGCATTTTGGTTGGGCTTGGGAGAGTACTCTGGGCCTTCCCAAGGGACCCTAAGTCCAGAGTGGTGGCAGGAAGGTGGCAACCCACTAGGGGTCATGACAGGGTGTATGGTCCATCAGGCACTAATTAATTAATTATCGTATGGCATTGCATGTAGTACAGCCAGGCGATGCTAAGATTGTCTGGCAGTTTAAAGCTCTAGCTCCTTTAGCATTATGCATCACTAAGTGGCGAGGTGGACTTATTTTAGGGGGTTGAGAGAACTGTGACTGACCCAAGGTCACCCAGCTGGCTTCATATGGAGGAGTGCTGAATCAAACCCAGTTCTCCAGGTTAGAGTCCGTCATTCTTAACCACTACACCACACTGGCTCTTGCCATCAGGCACTTTTCTCATAGGAAGGCTTTCTTCCAGTTTAGGAGGCGGCAGTGGCCATAACTTTTTAAAGAGCCCCTAAGGACAGCTGGGAGAGCCAGAATGACCTCTCGCGAGAGGTGGAATTTGCCCCTATGAGTCCAAGGCCACCACCCCGGGGCTCAGGGAGGCAGGAGAACGTTTCGCCCCACCCCTGCCGGGCGTCGCAGCTGCCCCCAAGAACAGCCTCAGCCAGGCAGAGACAGGGGAGATATTTTTCCCGGGGTGCGCGGCTTCGCGCACCTCTGGGAAGGTCTGGGTTGGCCCTGGAGGCCTAGCGGAGGCTGCTCCAGCAGCCTCGGCCAGGCAGAGACGGGGGAGGAAGCCGACTTACCCTTCTGCTTCTTCCTCATTCTGGAACACAATGAGGCTGGAAGCAGAGGGCGGCCGGATGAAGGGGGCTTCGCCATGTGACCGCCCCACCCCCGTGCCTCTCTCCCGGAGCGACATACCGGCACGCTCTGGCCCGATCCGAGGCCTGCCGCTATGTTGGAGAGGGTGTGGCGAAATTGCAGATTATCATCATTGTTGGCGGTCCTGCAATAAAATAAAAACGTGTTGGGTTACGGTCCTAAACTCCATCAACATGTTAACGGGCATTGACTTACCTTGTTCTCCAGACCTAGTTTTACTTAATTTATGGAAGGATGTTGATGCACCTAAGATACATAAAGAATTGATATCTACATCGTTGATGGCTGCTAAATCAGTTATGATGCATGATTGGAAAAGTTCTGTGTCTTTAACACAACATCAATGGTATGTTAAAATTTGGGAGTTCTATACTATGGAAAAGATAACCGTTTCTTTACCTTCTAACGATAATTATCATTCTCAATCTACTTTTTTCTCCAAATGGCTTCCATTTGTCGAGGCAACCATTATAAATGAAACTATACCCAGGCAATCCATTCCTCAAAGGTACCTTGAAATTATTTCAATGTTATAATCACTATACATTAACCTGGTATAGAATTGCTGTTCTTCTCTTGTAACACTGAGTTGGGAGTCTGTACCTTTATTCCAAAGTTACAATACCTGTTACTTTTGTATTACTTTTTGTGTTTTACTTATTCACAACATTATGATAGGCAAGTTTAAGTTTAAACTGTTGTTTCTATTCTTAAAGTGTTATTGTCATTATATCACTGTTGAATTTAATGTATTAACATTAATGTTTAAAATAAAAAAAAAAACATTTAAAAATGACTCTTCAATGGAGGGGGTCATCTCTGCCGTTCTCTAACCAACCCTGCACAAAAGGGAGAAGGGTCAGAGACAAAAAGAAAACGTATTGGCAGTTTTGATTAACATTTGCTGCTTCATTGGTATCATTTTTCTTTTTAACTGAGCTCAAGCAAAATTCCAGCCTTCCTTGGCCAAGCCAGAAAGGCGACAGGGAGAGACAGGAAAAAGTCCCTCAGCCTAGGCAGATTCATTCACACCCTATCTACGAGTCTCTTGAGAAACCTGTATAAGGGTCAAGAAGCGACAGTTAGAACAGGATATGGAACATCTGATTGGCTTAGCATAGGAAAAGGAGTACGACAAGGATGTATATTGTCCCCTTGTTTATTTAATTTATATGCAGAGTACATCATGCGACATGCCGGCCTGGATGATTCAGAAGCCGGAACTAAGATTGCTGGGGAAAACAACAACCTTAGATATGTGGACGATACCACACTAATGGCAGAAAGTGAAGAGGACCTAAAGAGCCTCTTGCTGAGGGTCAAAGAGGAGAGCGCAAAGGTTGGCTTGAAAACATAAAAAACCCCTAAGATCATGGCATCCGGCCCCATCACTCCTTGGCAAATAGAAGGAGAAGTCGTTGAAGCAGTGACAGACTTCACGTTCCTGGGATCCAAGATCACTGCAGATGGTGACTGCAGCCATGAAATTAAAAGACGCCTGCTCCTTGGGAGGAAAGCGATGGCAGACCTAGACAGCATAATAAAAAGTAGAGACATCACTCTGCCAACAAAAGTCCATATGGTCAAAGCAATGGTATTCCCAGTAGTACTGTATGGCTGCGAGAGTTGGACTATAAGGAAGGCTGAGCGCCAAAGAATAGATTCTTTTGGATTATGATGCTGGAGAAGACTCTTAAGAGTCCCCTGGACTGCAAGGAGATCAAATCAGTCAATCCGAAAAGAAATCAACCCTGACTGTTCCCTGGAAGGCCAGATAATGAAACTGAAGCTCAAATACTTTGGCCACCCAATGAGAAGGGAGCACTCCCTGGAGAAGACCCTGATGCTGGGAAATACTGAAGGTCAAAGAAGACGGGGACGGCAAAGGATGAGATGGTTAGACAGTGTCATCGATGCAACGAACATGAAATTAAGCAAACTCCAGAGCACGATGAAAGAAAGGAGGCCCTGGCGTGATGTGGTCCATGGGATTGCGAAGAGTCAGACTCGACTGTGTGACTGAACAACAACAAATCTACAAGTCACAGAAGGCAGGGCCTAACCTTATGTGGAATTACTTCGTATGTACAAAGGGGGAAAGAGCCATATAATTTCGCATGCTGGAAGGGCAGCCAGTTCGAATGCCTCCCTCTGCACATACATGGGGGTGGGGGTGCAGTTGATGTTCAGGTATCGGGAGGAAAAGGGCTCCTCCTCCTAAGGGTCACTGGAGTAACTGTAGGTAGGTGATGTTGAGGGGAACCTCTGTCAAAGGAAGCCGAGTACTTTAGCGCCAAAATTGATCTCCTGTCACGGTTGAGCTTCTGCTCAGCCTGGGCCCTGGAACAAAAAAGGAGACAGAACCACGTCCAGGTTGCCAGTCTGGTATAGTGGTGCAGTGATCAATGCACGGACTCTAATCTGGGAGAACCAGGTTTGATTCCCCACTCCTCCACTTGCAGCTGCTGGATGACCTCGGGCAAGCCATAGTTCTGGCAGAGCTGTTCTTGAAAGATCAGTTCTCAAAAGAGCTCTCTCAGCCTCACCTACCTCACAGGGTGTCTGTTGGGGGGAGGGGAAGGGAAAGGAGACTGTAAGCCGCTCTGAGACGCCGAGTAAAGGGCGGGTTATAAATCCAGTCTCCTCTTCTTCTACTACTCGTATCACTCCGCAGCCAGCTCCCACCTCATGTAGTTTCCGAGGAAGGGTCTCCAAGAGATGTGGGTCACCCCAGGCCCCGCCACATCTCTCCTTTATGGATTTAGACGTGGCCCTTTATCGTATATATCTTTCTTTCCATTCTCAGAGAAAGGAAAAGAAGATCCAGATGGAAAAGGAAGCAGTTGATTTACCCGTGATCTTGATAGCGGCCTCCCTGATGGTTGTTTGAGGGCCCTTCAGATATTCCATGCGCTGGGACAGAAAGTGGTAACTCAGGTGCAAGGTCCTCCCCCTACAGACACCACTGCTGCTTCCCATCGTGGAGACTCTGGAACCCTGGCTGAGTGGCCCAAGCGCCTGCCTGGATGATGGTGGGGCTTGCATCATGCTGGGGAATCAGGAGAGGCACGAGGGGGCGGTCTTTTACGGACATTGCTTTTTCTTTCTCGGCATGGTCCAGAAGACGGTGGTAGCGAAGGGTCGGACCCTGTGGGATTCCTGGGGGGAAGCATGGAATCCAAATGGACATTTCATTGCATGGGGTGGTAATGAAATGGTTCTGGACTTATCCACACTAGAATCCACACAGCGGTTTTGGAAGAATAATGTTTAACATATTAAGATTTTTTTTTTAAGTGATAAGAGGACTGAAGGAGAACACATACAAAAATTACAAACGGTTTTCTGTCTCACATTTGTATAATGGACAGATACCCCGGCTGCTGGTTGGAGAAAAGAGAATCTATACCAACGCTTCTTCCTCACGCAGAAGGAACATCCAGGGACACACACACACACAAACACACCCCAGCCTCCTCGTGTAGCTGAGGAAGGGCTCCTCCAATCCTTCTGCTGAGAAAGCTTACCTCACAGCGCAGTGCCATGTGATGACTGTCATCGTGGTCATTCAGAATGACCATGACACACTCGGCCGCCTGCATGAGCTCAGAATCACAACAGATCTCGTCACCAGTTCTGCTGTGAGGGAAAGGGACAAACATTTCCTCGTGACCAAGGAGCGGCAAAAGAAGGCGCAGTCCGGAACATTTCTGAACTGAGGCGCTTTCTCTTCAGCTTTTAGGTCTAGCAGTGCCCCCTGGAGGCAGGTCTGAGGAAGACAGACGTGCCTCAGGGGAACGTGTCTGGGGAGGGGACCTGAGCCTGGAACTGCTCCAAAAGCTGCCAGAGACTGCCGGCAGCTGACCTGTGTGCCCATCCAGCCCCCTTTATGGATTCCAGGCCTCCACCATCTTGTCACCTCTACACTGTCATCCTGCCTTGGGGAGGGAAACAGCCCTCTGCTTGACTCATCTGGCGAACCTCACAGGGGCAGCCGCGAAACTCTGCCTGGCATGTGTCTCTGGCTTAACTTCTGGGCCCCGTGAGGGAGGAGGCGGGGCATCTAGAAGATCACAGTGCTGTCCCATCATGCTTTGAGAACCAGACCCAAGCCAAAGGGAGGCTGGTCAATGAGCTCCGGGATGAAGCAAACAGCCTAGAAAAAACAGAAATGGGGGGGGGACTCATCTTGGAACCTGAATCCCAGACTGTGACTGGTCTTGCCTCAGTGACTGACTGCCAAGCGCAGACAGGGTGATCTCCTCTGCAGAAAGAAATGGCTTTTGCAGTTGGCCCCTCAAATGGCCCACGAGGTGAGCCGGGACTCGTTCAATGTAGAATGACCAGGGTACCAGGATCCTTCAAGCTGTGAACTGAGATATGCCTTCTCACTCAGCCTTATAGATAGGAAATAATGGAAATATATTATGCGGAAGTACAGATTGTTTTTTAATTACACTGTGACTTGCCATGCTATCTTTTCATGGTTTATATTTTCATATTAAGAAATCCACTTTCCCAGATTGGGGAATCAGCCAGAGAGGTCTCCCTCTCCCTCTAGGAAGGCGGTGTAAATCCAGTGAGTGGTGGCAGCGACCAAGGAAATATAATAGACCCATCAGGCAGGGTGGGCAGGAGAAAACAGGGGCTTGCGAGCCACTGAACAGCTATTCAGTCTCCCAGGGCTGGGGGCGGGTCCCCATTTCGCCACATGTGGTGGCAGCGGTGGGATTGAGCGCCAGGGTACCCAGGGGTGGCACAAGTGCACTGAGAAAACCAACCAAAAGGGCTTTGTTTTTGTTTTTCGGGTCGACCGGAGCAGGGAAAGTTTAGCTACTTAGGATGGAGCCTGCAAGGACATGGGACATCCTGAAAATGACCAAACCACAGCTCCAGGCAGAGTGCGCCAAGCGGAACATGGAGTGTGGAGATATGACTGTAGCCAATCTGCAAACCCTCCTGGTAGACCATAACCAGGGTACGGGAGCAGCTGCAGCGGTGCTCTATGCAGCCTGAGATGAATCTCCAGCTGCAACTAGAACTGGAACGGATGCAGATCGAGGCCCACAGACTGGAGCAGGAGAGTGAGATGGAGATGGAGAAAGCTGAGATGGAGATGGAGATGCGGTGTCTTCAGGCACAAGAGGAACTGTGCAAAGGAGGTGATCCAAAGTCCCACAGACTGGAGCAGGAGAGTGAGATGGAGATGAAGAAAGCTGAGATGGAGATGGAAATGCAGCATCTTCAAGCACAAGAGGCACTGTGCAAAGGAGGTGATCCAAAGTATGCTCACTTGGAATGTGCACATACAGCTCTAAGCATTGCTTGAAGCCACCAGCTGGAGTGCCTCTAGGACTACTAAGCAGGGCTTGCAGGTGCCCCAGATGCACCCATCCTTCCACAGCAGGGCACTCGGGGACAAGCTAAGCGTCAAGAACCATCATTCACACAACCAAGACATGGAGAAGAGCCCTATGCTGGAAACCTCCTGACAGCTTCTCATGTGGGCTGCTTATTTTCACCTTAGCTGAGAAATTACATTAACAAATAAATGGTGGTCACAGCAGATCCCTCACTCGCAGGACAAGCCAAGCATCACAGTTTGTGTGATAGACTTACATAGCAGCCAGCAGGGTCGCCAGGCTTCTGCTGGGGACAAGGGGATCCACTGCCTACAGCAGGAGCTCCCTACCACCACACAGCTGGCCAGCAGTGGGGAGGAAATGGTACCAAAAAGGGAGGGACATCAGCACTGTCCCAGTGCACTGATGTCACTCCCCATGCACCCAGAAGTGATGTCAGCGGATTGCTGGTGGATGCTGGGGATGCTCTAGCACTTGGACAAAACTCAGTGGTTAAATTGGTGAGCAGAGCCAGTTTGGTGTAGCGGTTAGGAGCGCGGACTCTAATATGGGAGAACCAGGTTTGATTCCCCACTCTTCCACATGCAGCTGCTGGTGTGACCTTGGGGCAGTGACAAGTTCTTTCAGAGCTGTTTCACCAGCAGTTCTTAAAAGAGCTCTCTCAGCCCCACCTACCTCACAAGGTGTCTGTGGGGAGGGGAAGGGGAAGGGATTGTAAGCTGCTCTGAGACTCTTTCAGGTAGTGAAGGACAGGGTATAAATCCAGTCTCTTCTTCTCCTTCTCCTGATAGGTCAGCACATCACTAGCAAGGGCCCTCACCACCTGTTAAGTCCTGCCTGCCTTTTGCTGGTTGCCAGGAGGATACGGCAGCCCAATCAGCCAATCAAATGCCAATTCAGCCATCAGCCTGTTCCCCCCCTCATACTTCAGGTAGTCTTAAGAGATATAAAATTTCTGTAAACTTTGAAGTTATGGGGGGGGGGGGGGGAGAACTGGAAATGCCAGGGAGAAATAGAAAGATATTCACTACTTCCTTTTAAAATAAAGCTTAAAGTTCTTTTTATTGTTTTAGCAGGACAAACTCTATCATTTATAAAGTATCATATAAAATTGGACTCTTTGGCATATTTCTGAGATGGGGCGGGGTGAGAGACCCTGAGCTGCCTTTGCACATGTATCTTAGTTCTTCTCCCTTGGAGAGGTAGCAAAAAATAAAGCTGAATGCTGTGTCCACCTTCCCCACTGGCCACTCAAAGGAGTATTCCACACCTGAATGTGACACGACTGCTATAGCCTCTGACACACGTGCCATGACTTGCAAGAGAGATAGTGGCTTGGAATTATTCTCTTACCCTTACGGTGGGCAGCGAAGGCAAAGAGGTGCTGCCCGTTTGGTGACCATCACACCTTTCTCAACATGACAGAGCGTCAGGCAGTCACCAGCTGGCCCATCACTGGGAATTCTGCTGTGTCCTAAAGGAAATGAAAGGAAACCGGAGATCAAATGGAACGAGGGGCACAGGAATGATATTCCAGCAGCAAGCAGCCTAGAATCCCCAAAGTGGCGCTCATATGTGCCTATAGTACCCAGAAGTGTATTTCCTGGTACCTTGTTCTTTCTTCCTTAAAGTCAAGAGCTAATTCTGGCTTTTTGGTACCTCTTTGAATCAGAAACAGCTTTAGAAGACCCCAGGGGAACAAATTTAGTTCTGTCTCAGGTGTCGTTCTTAAGCAATCTAAATCTGAAATTTATCCCATTCTTACAGTTCCTACTATACGTAATACCTTTTCTGAAAAAGTTAGACGTATATGGATTACTAAATCATGGAGACATTTGGGTGTAAATATTCCAATTAATCTTAACAACTTATTTGATTCTAATTTTACCTGGATGGAAAAAATTGACCTAATAAAAACTCAAATTCTACCCCAATTCTTATTTTTATTTCAAACCATTCCCGTTAATTTATCCTCCAAAGTTCTTAAAACTTGGCAAACTAAATTGAGTAATTTTCCCGGGTCAAACAAAAAACCCAGAGTAAGTTTCCAAGCTTTGACACGTCCCACAAAATTAGGGGGGGGTCGGTTTCCCCGATCTTAAAAGCATACTACGAAGCATCACAACTTAAGACACATTCTTGCTTATTCAGACCACACCAATACATTGGATTGGATTCAAATAGCAAAGTCATATGTTTCCCCAGCAATACTGAGGGAGATCATCTGGAATAAACCCAGTGAAAGACCCTCTACTCTTTTTTTTTTTTAAATCCCCTTTTTAAAAACAGATTGGCAATTTGGGACAATACCAGGAATTCTCTTGCCCCAGGTAGCTCACCTATAACACCTTTTCTAGGTCAGAACTGGTTCCCTCCTGGGAAACCACCTGTTACAGGCAGCGGCTAGGAAGGTTCACTACTGGCTGCCACCTAGGGTTGCCAAGTGAAAAAATCGCCGCAGCGGGGGACTCCCGGCTTGCGGCTTGAGCACGCACATAGAGTTTTCCCTCGGATGGACGCGACCCCGCCCCCAGCATGCCCGGCGGCGTCACGTCACTTCCTGGTGACGTGCACGTGGGGGTGGGGTTCCCCCGGGGGGACTTGGCAAGCCTACTGCAACCTCTCTGGTATGGGTCTCCTTGGGAGGGCCCACAGCACACACCCTACCCCTTTATACAGGACTTTTACAATAGGTTTCCCCTTGTACGTGACCAAATGAGGCCTGAGGACCCAGGCAGAGTAACAAATAGTTTTATTAAGATCTATACTATATGTAAGGAGCTGCGGTGGCTCAAGTGGTTAAGACACTGAACTGCAGGCTGTGGAAGGTTAGTAGTTCAGCAGTTCGAGACCCGGGTGCCGCAAGACGGAGTGAGCTCCCATCTTTAGTTCCAGCTCCTGCCAACCTAGAAGTTCGAAAGCAAGAAATTGCAAGTAGATAAATAGGTACCACTTCGGTGGGAAGGTAACAGCGTTCCGTGCGCCTTGGTGTTTAGTCATGCCGGCCACATGACCACGGA
>NW_015169239.1:3126-9975 GCF_001447785.1 Gekko japonicus | reverse complement strand
TTTTTTTTTTTTTAATCCCCTTTTTAAAAAACAGATTGGCAATTTGGGACAATACCAGGAATTCTCTTGCCCCAGGTAGCTCACCTATAACACCTTTTCTAGGTCAGAACTGGTTTCCTCCTGGGAAACCACCTGTTACAGGCAGCGGCTAGGAAGGTTCACTACTGGCTGCCACCTAGGGTTGCCAAGTGAAAAAATCGCTGCAGCGGGGGACTCCCGGCTTGTGGCTTGAGCGCGCGCATAGAGTTTTCCCTCGGATGGTCGCGGCCCCGCCCCCAGCATGCCCGGCGACGTCACGTCACTTCCTGGTGATGTGCATGCAGCATGCGCGCGTGCTCAAGCCGGGAGTCCCCCGCTGCGGTGATTTTTTCACTTGGCAACCCTAACATATACCCTTTGGAGAAAGCAGCATATTTATAGATTATGTGATGTATCTCATAAAGGTCAAATGAAGAAATCTTCTTTAGAGCTTAAATATAAAATAAATATTTCTTGGTTTCCTTATTTTCAGATCCAACATATGAATTGTCTTTGAGAAAATATTAAAGGAAAACAGAAACTAAAGAAAAGGCCTAATATCGATACTTTATACATCCCTTTGCCAAAGGTCATCTCTCACAGTTTATCAATCTCAACGGCAATCAGATTGCAAGATCTCTATTACAGAAAATCTTGGCAAAGCATTTGGGCCTCCAATGTATTCACATCAAAAGCCATTAACATTAAGCTACAATTTTATAAAACACTCACCAGATGATACATTACACTGCTGAAATTCCACGTTATGGAAGGGATATGGCCAACCAGGCTCCTACCTTAGTGGACCTGCCCAAATATTTAAAAAATTTGGGAAATGATTTTAGACAACGTAAAAAATATCACTGGTCATGGAGTTCCCTTTTGGCCCCAAATCATCCTATTAAATCTTTGGGACCAACCTTCTATCCCTAAATTAGTCAAAGGCTTAATTTCAATTTTATTAGTTGCTGCCAAGACTTCATTAGTGCAATACTGGAAAAGCAATGTTATTCCTTCAATTAAGCAATGGTATAAAAGCATTTGGGACTACCTGGCCATGGAAAAGACCTCTGATCAGATTTCAACAGTGTTTAGGGTTGCCAAGTCCATATTCGCCCCCAGCGGGGGACTTTGGGAGGCGTTCCAGCCCCCCGCCGCATGCCTTATGTGTGCGGGGAAACGCCAGTTCCCTGCTGTAGAAGCAGACCTTTACCTCTTTCCTTCTATTCCCCGAGCAAGGAAAGGAAGATCCAGGTGAAAAGGGAAACGTTTACCTACCTGATTTACCTACAGTCCCGACAGCAGCCTCCCTGATGGTTCTTTGGGGGCTCTTCAGGTATTCCATGCGCTGTGGCAGAAAGGGGTAGCCCAGAATCCTCCTTCCCTGCTTTGCCTAGAAGACCGGCCAAAGAAGGATGGGGCAGCTAGTGGTCATTTCACACTCCTGGGAGAGGAAGCCGAGCCTGGACAGAGAGGGAAACAATCACTTTTGAGGAGACTCTCCTCTCCTTCCTTGGGAAAGAAACGGGCAGCCTGATCCCGTGGTCCAAGCCATCTTCTGGGCCTCTGTATAGCAAAGGAGAACAGAGATTGTGCTGATGTTAACACCTGCAATGAAATTCCAAGGGAGAGGCCAGATACATGACATTCTTCCCAGAGCCTTTGTTATTCACAGTGGGCGTGCTAATTTATGTTGTCCTGTAACCATCTATGCTTAAACATCTTTCATGGGCCCTTGAAGCGCTCCAAAAGGCTACCTTTAATTCTGTGTAAAAAACAACTGGTATTCCGACTCAGAGGGAGAACGATCGAGTAAGGAAGGCAGGGAAGAGTGACTTGCAATGGACAAGGCAGAGGATGAGGGGCTGGAACTCCCTGAGCTCCAGGAGGGTGGCGACACTTGGTGGGGTCTTCCAACAAGCCTGCAGAACCGGAGTGGGAAAGTAGTGGTCAAAAATTGTGCTTTTCTGCCTTTCCTTTCAGCACTTGTGATGCTAATGAGTTCTGCTAATGAGCTCCTGCACCTCTTTTTCTACGAAATGACCCCTGGCTGTAGCAGGGAAGCCTGTGGTTGAGTTGAAAAAGTATCCAGCATCCAGGGTGGCAGTGTGTGTGTGTGGGGGGATTTTCTGGAATGTTTCTCACAGATGCCTGTGTGGTGGACGCATGTTGTTGGAATCGCTTGTGTGTAGCCTTCCTTGCTCAAACCCCTCTGCAAACACGATTTCTTATCAATACCTCCTTGGGACTCTCTCATAGGCCTAGTTCTCACTCTTGTAGCTAACCCTGGGCTCTCCTGGGCTCTTCAGGTAGGGCCTGAAGATCTGCCAGAATTATAACTGATCTTCAGATGACAGGGATCAGATGCCCTTGAGAAAATGGCTGCTTTGTAGGGTGGATTCAGCAGCAGAACAAAACGAAAATCCAGAGGCACCTTAAAGACTAACAACATTTATTTCAACAAGAGCTCTCCAGGGTCATGGCTGGCTTCCTCAGATAGATATGTCCTCACATATCTGTTGTGCTGGGAAATTTTATGGGGCAGGTGGGGGGGGTGAGCCTTTGAAGCGTAAATCTCAATGAAAGGGGAAAAGGGAGGAGCTGATGTAGAAAGGAGTGGTGTGAGTACAGTGCGAAGCAGCCTAGCCAGTGATAGGGAAGTGTGGGGTCTCCTAATGGACAGGAGGACACCAGCTCACTCATGGAAAGAGAGCGACGAGGGTGAAAATAGGCTTGCGGGTTTTCTTTTATTGTGTACTGTATGAGATGCCTTGAGCAGGTCACTGGAGAGGCAGCATATATGTTTTCTAAATAATTACACAAACAATAAAATACATTCCAGCATCAAGAGATCTGCTTCCAGTGTCCTTATGTAGACTGTCCCCATGCTAAGGAAAATCCCTTGACTACTGCAGGCAGACTATGGGTGGAGAAGTGGAGACTGCCGAAGGTGGAACACACACACACACCATTCCTGCCACAGAGAACTAGCCCACGTCAGGGATGGATGTAAGCTCTGCCCTGCCCGCCTCGCTGTCTCCGGCTGCAGCAGTTACATTCCTAAATGGCAACCATTAGTTCAGAAGGGACAAAGTAAAAGGGTGCACTATGGGGCAGGCTAAACGTGCATAGCCACATCCCTTTATTAGCATAGCTCCTCACTGGGTTCAATTTTGGGGGGCACATACTGGACTGTCCTGGAATGTGGGCAAGTGGTTCTGAGTTCCATAGACTGGGACTGCAGCGTGGCAGAGGGAGTTAACCCTTTCCTTACATGTCATTTTCCCAAGAGAAAGCCCCACTCCTGCAAGGTCTGCTGTTAGTCCCTGCATGGGGAAAAGACAGGCACCCTATTCTACCTGTTCCCCCCACCCACCCATCAGGGCAAATAATAGTTCAGGCAAGGGACATTTTTCTGAAAACAGCAGTGGAGATGGGAGTAATTAACTCTTCCAAGCACCATGGTCCCAAATATCCACACCAAGGAATAAAATAAAATAAATAAAATAAATATCCACATCAGGCCCCCCTATAGCAGGCAGATGATCTGACCACCATCTCCCAAGTCTCATTCCTACCCTTGAATTCCATTTAGGGGCAGGGATGAAGATGCAGGGGTTAAGATAAAGGATTTACAAAAAAGAGTGCTTAGAGAGAGGATCTGACTCCACTGGTGTGTGATTTTGGAAGAACCATATTTCCCCCCCCAGAGACAACGGTGACCAGATGAAGGGAAAAGCACAGGTGTTCAGCAAGTAACTCACTTTACTGCCACAAGGGCTCGCTCCATTACAGATCTCTTTTCTTTCTCTTTTCTGTTGCTGTTCATTCGACCCAGTGGTCTCGTTTCGACAGCACATATACTAAAACTGGAACGATACAGAGAAGATTAGCATGGCCCCCGCGCAAGGATGCTGAAGATCTCGATGTCACCTCCTCCTCCTGCTCAAGAACAGCCCTGGACATTGTCCAAGGGACCAGGGACTGAGAAGGGAAAAGCAGGGTGTTTATGCCTAAACAAAGAAGCCGTCACCATCCCAGGAATCTGCAGGAAGAACTGCTGTCTTGCATGAAGGGCTGCAACCAATGCTCCCGCTAAATTGTGGAGTCTTGTGAGCAAAAATTCTACTTTGCGAGCTACTGGCATTAAAGTTGTGAGCAAGCAATTTGGCTCCTGCATAAATTAGTTTGCTCTGGAGCCGTCCGTCCTGAGCCAAGACAAAAATGTGTGAACCGGAGGCTTAAAAACTGAGCTAGCTCACACTTTTTGTCAAAGATGCAACGAACATGAAATTGAGCCAACTTCAGAGGACAGCGGAAGACAGGAAGGCCTGGTGGGAGCTGGTCCATGGGGTCGCGAAGTCGGACTCGACTGTGCGACTGAACAACAAGCTCACACTAACTCAGCTTAGAGGGAACACTGGCCGCAACCAGGGCGGGGCTGCTGGGTACACACTGTTAACTGACATACATTGAGTCCTTGTGTCCAGGTGGGATCCTGCAATCAGTCATTTGCTGCAAGCTCCTTGCTCAGAACTCAGTTCCCAGATGCAAGGGAACCTAGTTTGGATTCGGACCACTGTGCACAGGGAGAAAATGGGTTAATCCCCCCCCCCAACAAACCCCATTTCCCCACCTGGATCAGCCCTGGAAGCCACTATTTGTCCCACTGGGAAAAGCTATGTGTACCATTATGTGACGTGTACGTTTCCCCAGCACGGCAAATAGCCACTCCCCAGGGCTGTTTCAGGTTGGGAAGAGCTTAAGCCCCATCACCCTGTCTCTGCTAGGGCTGCCAACCTCCAGGTGGTAGCTGGAGATCAGTTCTCCTGGAGACAATGGCCGCTTCAGAAGGCGGGCTCTATGGCATTGTACCCCACTGAAATCCCTCCCCTCCCCAAACTCCGCCCTCCTCAGGCTCCGCCCCCCAAAATCTCCAGGTACTTCCCAAGCCGGAGCTAGCAGCTCTCAAACCCATGTGCCAAGGTTGTGATCAGAATCAGGGCCCCTTGCACCTGTAGAGAACACACAGCGCACATCCAGTCGCACGGACCCATATGTGAAGGAGGACCCTGCAGTGTGGGGCGAGGGCCTGATTCACTCCATCCAACAATGTCTTGAACACTGAGATTCTTTATGTTATGTTACAGCTTGTTTTGGGAGTATGGAGATTTCTGGCTAAGAAAGGAGGCGTGTGGGGGGTGCCCTCCACAAAGAAGAAAACCCCACACTCCCCGACTCGCTCTGCTCATGTGGCCCGGGGGGGTGGGGGGCGCTATTATAAGATGGGGAAAGTCTGGGAACCTCCAAAAAGTAGTTCTCATTCAGCTAAGAGTTTGTAGCTGTTAAAATGTCTAAGGGTGCAGCACTTTAGGCAATCAGGCCACAGAGGTCTCTGTTTGTTTGCTGGCCATTCCCCATTCCTCCCTTCAAAATCCCACTGGGAAACAAGACAGCCCCAACCAAGTGAAGAAAGCCAGCTATGGCAAATACAGAC
Source organism: Gekko japonicus (assembly GCF_001447785.1). Classification (NCBI taxonomy): domain Eukaryota; kingdom Metazoa; phylum Chordata; class Lepidosauria; order Squamata; family Gekkonidae; genus Gekko; species Gekko japonicus. The sequence continues at coordinate 4,460 of NW_015169239.1, read as the reverse complement.
CACCCCAACTGCTCAGCTCCTGGGAGAAAAAGGCCTTCCCTCTTCAGAGGGGGGCTTATATTGTTTCTCTTCTGGCCAGCCTCCTTGGGGATGATTGGCCTCTCCTCTCCCTCCACTTTCACCAGGCCCTCCCCCTGGCTCAGAGGGCATCTGGGAAATGTAGGCCCAGAGGGCGAATCCCAACAAGGCGTCAGGCCTCCAAGCGGGCGAAAGAGGCTGCACCCAGGCCTGCAGGCCGCTCCACCATTCAGCCTCAGACACCGGAGAGCAAAGTAGGGTTGCCAGCCTCCAGGTGGGGCCTGGGGATCTCCTGCTGTTACCACTGATCCCCAGCCGACAGAGATCAGCTCCCCTGGAGAAAATGGCTGCTTTGAAGGGTGGACTCTGTGGCATTGTACTATGCAGAGGCCCCTACCCTACCCAAACCACACCCTCTCCTGGCTCCACCCCCAAAGTCTCCAGGTATTTTCCAACCCAGACTTGGCAACCCTAGAGCGAAGGCAGAGTATGAGTTGCAGCACAGGGACCCCTGTACTGAAGAGACCTCCACAGCCACACAACATCTGCAAATTCTGCTGTGCTGTGCCAAATGCACTCTGCTCAACCCCTTCAGAGTTTGGGAATGGGAGGGAGGCTCTACAGAGATTGTGATGCTATAAATTCTGCCCACCAAAGGCGCCAGTTTTTCTCCAGGAGGATGGATCTCTGTAGTCCAGAGACCTGTCATTATCCCTGTTGGGAAGGGTTGCCGGTCCCTAACTGGTGCCTGCAAATCTCCTGGAATTACAACTAGGGTTCCCAAATCGGGGCGGGGGGCGGGGAATCCCCCGCTTTGCGGCCCGATTTTCGACAGGCCGAAAATCGGGCCCGGGGGAAAACCCACCCCCGCGTGCACGTCACCCGGAAGTGACGTCGCACGCTGGGGGCGGGGCCACGCCATTTGAGGGGAAAACAAAGAGTCACTTCCGGGTGATGCACACGTCTAAGACGCCGGCCAGGAGCCCCCTGCTCCCGGCCAAAGGTGAGTTGGCAACCCTAATTACAACCAATCTCCAGACTACAGAGATCAGTTCCCAGAATTATTAGGGTTGCCAGCCTCCAGGTGGGGCCTGGAGATCTCCTGCTTTTACAACCGATCTCCAGCTGACAGGGCTCAGATCCCCTGGAGAAAATGGCTGCTTTGAAGGGTGGACTCTGTGGCATTGGACCATGCTGAGTGTGGTGTAATCGACAAGGCTTACAGGAATCGCTGCAGTAACTCTCCATGATAAGCTCGAGCCAGAGGAAGGCTCCTCCGAGCCAACTTGCTATTGGTCGCTCCACAACAGCGACCA
>NW_015169239.1:2855-2996 GCF_001447785.1 Gekko japonicus | reverse complement strand
AGGAGCCTAGCTCCCAATGTTCAGTTATGCTCCCAATGTTCTGGTTATGTCTTCTTTCAAGCGCTTGTTCGTACCTACAATAAAGCTGATCACTTTTGTTGAAATCACTCTCCGGTTCTTTGTTAGTGACGATCTAACACT
>NW_015169239.1:1812-1961 GCF_001447785.1 Gekko japonicus | reverse complement strand
CTGTACTGAACACTTTATTAACATTAACCAGAGGACTCCATTTACAGGGAGCCTTTCTGCTTGCTCTCCAGAAGCACCTCTGCCAGATAACCCCTCCAGCCGCTCCTTGAGGGCCACGCTGGACGTGACGGCATCCTTACGGCCACCCC
>NW_015169239.1:0-1530 GCF_001447785.1 Gekko japonicus | reverse complement strand
TTCCCTACATCTAACACATGGTCCCTCTCCATGTGACTTCTACGATGAAATAATTAAACCATTAAAACTAAACAGAAACCATTCTGGTCGAATCTGCATTTGCATTTTTTAATCAGTTTTGTGCTGCTGTGACACCCTCTTTCTCTAGGCTTGTTTTTTCCCTACATCTAACACATGGTCCCTCTCCATGTGACTTCTACGATGAAATAATTAAACCATTAAAACTAAACAGAAACCATTCTGGTCGAATCTGCATTTGCATTTTTTAATCAGTTTTGTGCTGCTGTGACACCCTCTTTCTCTAGGCTTGTTTGAACGTTGTTTGGAGAAGATTCTTTTAAAGCAGTGCAGAGGTGCAATGACAGTGGAGCCCCCAGGAAAGGGCAATAAATATATGTGGACATGCAAAAGTATGCTAGCATTCTTGAGGTGTGAAAACGACACCAAATGTAGACAGCTTTTTTGAAGACGGAATCAGAAGGCTGGGACACCGGTGGGAAAGACAGATGCAGATACGACCTCTGTGTCAGCTATGCTGCCATGAAGGGTTTTTTTTGGGGGGGGGGTTTCGCTTGCCTGTGTTACAAGTACGCTGCATTCCTTCTTGACTTCTGTAATGCTTGCTTATCTATGGCCTTGCAGGTGCTGTGTAGTGTCTGGGAATCAGGGGAACCGTGGGAGCGCTTTCGGTTCTCAGCTTCGGCTCTAACGGCCTGGGGCTCCTTCTCCCACGCGCAGGAATGTGGCTAATTGGCCTAAGGAAGGGGGGGTGCATACGAATACCCTATATCCCATTATGCTTGTAGGGGCGACGCCATTCCTAACACTGACTTTGTTAATGCCTCTATAGCTCTGCAATAAAGTATAACTGTAATGTATTCTGAAGCTGCCAGGAATGCATTAAGATGTATGTGAAATCATCTCATAGGGAAGCAATGTAAAGCTTCGTCTTCGGCAGGGATTCAAGCCAAAGACAAACGCGACCAATCACATTCAAACAGACTGTAAGCGGGAACGTTTGTGATTGGTCCTTATGTGAACAACCTGATAGGTTGTTAACTGTATAGTAGGTGTGGCTATATTAGCCGGGAATGTTTAAATACTGAGCAGCTGCAATGGAAAAGCTGTTCGGGCTATCAGATGTTGGACCGTGTTGGAGAAGTGATAGTCTTGCTGAATAAACCTGAGTTTTTGCTGAAATCACTCTCTGACTCTTTGTTAAGCGCTGGACTTAACAATAACCTTTCTGATAACCGTGTACTCCGTTGTTGGCCGTGGAACCTGACACTCTGCCTCTCTCCATTGACAGGGTTTCACGCTGCAAGGGATGGGGGTGAGGACTCAAGCTTACCAGGTCAGACTGCTGGTTTTAAAGTTGCCAGACTGTCGGGCGGCTTGTCAAGATGGTGAGGGGGAAGCGGAGAGAAGCTGGACCTGCTGAGATTCCCTTCTCTGAATGGCTGCATGAGGCCCCAGGCAGCCCCAGCCGCCACCAGCAGGAAGGAGGGAGGGAATATCTCAAATCTCCCC
>NW_015169238.1:315590-324110 GCF_001447785.1 Gekko japonicus | reverse complement strand
TTCACAACGGGCTTTTCTGCTAGTAAGTATATAATATTATAATTAGAGCTTTTGAGTAGTGATTATAATTAGAGCAGTTGGGTCACTAGTTTGCATGAATTACTGTGCTTTAGGGCCACAAGGAAGGGGGCCAGAAATGATGTCCATGGAAATCTTATTTCACTGCCCTGCTGGCCTCAGAGATTTTAGCCATCCAAGACTTTATCTGAAGCTACAGTTCTGCATTCATCATGTCTGCTATTACCGCTCTTGATGTATTCATGTAAGCTTCATAAGACATTGAAGTGATCATATGACATTTGGAAGAGGGGAATAAGTGTGCGGATTCTAATCTGGGAGAACCGGGTTTGATTCCCCATTCCTCCACTTGCAGCTGCTGGATGACCTTGGGCAAGCCATAGTTCTGTCAGAGCTGTTCTCTCAAGGACAGTTCTGGAAAAGAGCTCTCTCAGCTCCACGTACCTCACAGGGTGTCTGTTGTGGGGAGGGAAAGGGAAGGGAAAGGCGTTTGTAAGCCACTCTGAGACTCCGAGTGAAGGATGGGGTATAAATCCAATATTCTCCTCCTCTTCTTCTTCAAAGAAATGCTGCACTTGATTTAAAAGAATAAATAAATCTGAGATTATCAAAAAACTAAATTCTGCACCCCAAGCTTCCTTTTGCACTTACTGTGCCCCCGCAGAATTTGTATATACACTCAAACCTTAAACAAATGGTTTTCTACATTCATCTCTGTGTGTGTGATCTTGATCACAGGCCCCTTCCCTCCCCGGTCCAAATCTAGAAGGTACAAAAAGACCTCAAACATGTATGCCCCTGTATAGACCTCATGTCTGGTTTAATGCAGGAGTAGTGAACACACAGAGCCAGTGTGGCTCACTGTTTCAGTTACACACACACATGAAGAAAAACTGAGAATACCTGCAAAGGGCTTCAGCCATGGTCATGCATATATGATCTAGACAGGGATTAGACCATAGTTCATGTCGGACAGCACTGTTTCCAGCAGACGCCCATCAGATGGCCCTGAGAAAGGTCATCGGCAACCATAGTAACAACTCCCACCAAACACCTTCAAAGGAATGCCATCTCTGAACATTTACTTAATTTATACCCTTCTTTCCTGTCCACTGAAGACCCAAAGTGGGTTACAACATTCTCTGTTTTATCCTCACAACAAGCCTGTGAAGTCATTTAGGCTGAGAGCGTGTGGCTGGCCCAAGGACACCCCAGCGAGCTTCTATGGCAGACTGGGGTATTTGAACCTGGAGTCTCCCAGATTCTAAGCCCAGCATTCTAATCTAATTTGTTTACTTATGGTCAACAACTATTAGCAACCATTTACATACAGTTAAAACAGCCCCAAATAAAACGAGAACCCCATTAGATTCCAACATATAGACTGAAATTCTGCTTTTGGGACTTAAAATGGAAGAAGTCAACACGACGAAAAAAACTTTACTCTGGTACTTAATAACAACAGCAAGAATGATTTATGCACAATTTTGGAAAAATGAAAAAGTACCAGAGACCGAAGACTGGATACAAAAAGTTCTGTTCATGGCTGAAATGGATAAAATTACAAAAAAACTGAGTAATAAGGAAGACGACGTATTTTTAGAAGAATGGAGTGACTTTAAAATATATCTGGAAAAGAACTGGGATGTAAAACAAAATTTAATATGTTTAGAACAATATTAGGCTAATTGATGTTATCTGGAGACAGTAGTGATAAGAAAAATGATTTAACTGATGACGTATTACAATGTGGGTGGAAGGGTGGAAGCATTGCGGGAAGCCACAGGAGGAAGGGGAGGTAAGGGGAACGGGGTAAACGAAGGGAAAATGAAAATGAATATTGTTGGATGTTAAGTTCCTATTGAAAATAAAAAGTTTGTTTACCAAAAAAAAAAAGATTCCAACATATAGAGTGTAAGATATAGTAAATGCATAATACCATTTAAAATATATATCAAACTCATTAAAACCAGTAAGAGTCTGGCATTCTAACCAATACACCACCCTGGCTCTCAGACTTTTCATTTAGCCCTCAAGGCTAACAACTGTTTAGAAACTTGCCCTCTGAGGGAAGCCCTGCCTCAGCAATCTTTCAGAGGGTTTTTTTGAGTGTATTAACAAACCCACAGGTACGGGGCACCTTGATAAACTTAGATTTTTCAGAATGCTTGTTTTTAAACCTACTGTGAATGACAAGGGCCTGTCCTACCCCTGAGAGGTAAAATGGCCACTCAGCGGTTTTGACACTTGAGCCTATGGAAGTACTGCTCCACACCGTCCAGTCTCCTTCCTGAGGGGGGCTGAGAGCAGCCGAAAGGAGAGTGCGGACAAAAAAAGGGGGAATCGTCTCAGCAAGGGAGCAGGCAATTTTGTGTGGAGCTCTGCCTGGTAGTATGGCAGAGTGGTTTAACTCTACCTCTGGGAGAGGACAGAATTGTGAGGCCTGTTGTCCCTCTTCATGAGCAGATTTGGTAACTACAAGTAGGGATGCCTGCCTCCAGGTGGGACCTGGGGATCCCTCGGAATAATAGCTCATCTCCAGACTACAGCAATTCGTTCCCCTGGAGAAAATGGATGCTTTGGAGGGTGTTCTCCATGGCCTTGTACGCCACTGAGGTCTCTGCCTTGCCCAGGCTCCATTCCCTCATCTCTAGGAGTTTCCCAACCTGGTTCTGGCAACCCCACCCCCAATGGTGGTCAGGGGGGACCCGGCAACCCTAACCACAAGCTCTAACAAGACCTGACCACATAACCTGTGAGCAAATAAAATTTCTTTGTTCTTTTAAACTTCCTGCTCCAGTGATCTCTGCACTCTTCATGCTCAAAACAAAACCTCCCTGCAGAGACCCTAACCCTTTACACTTGCTGCCCAAAGAACAGTTCCCTGTAACTGAGGGGGAAGCTTATATCTCCAAACCAAGCAGGTTCTCCAGATTAATCAAGAAAGGGCCCGTCACACCTACCTATCAGCACATCACCAGTTCCTAGCCCTTAGAGGGTACATCCCAAAGGCATTTCTCTGGAATGTTATTCCCCCACCTGTCCCATCCTTTCTGATACCACTGCCTACCGTCATGGGCTGTGAGTCTTGAAATCGAGGCCAGCACAAGGCCTTCAACCTTTGCTATCTATACTGAGGCAGGACAGTAGTTGCCAAGCAACCCTGTCAGTATCTGTTACATCACAGTCATTTCCCAAGACTCTCTACTAACTATTTTTAAAGGTTTTGACTCATGATGAGCACACATATCCTTTAAAATTCACTCTAAAACAAGGACTTGTTGGCACAGTCTTTTCCTGTTCGAATTCCTTCAGTCCCTAAAGGTATTATGTGGTAACCAATACGGGGGGTACCTGTACAGCCATTAGGACAGGACAAACATGTAATGAATGTAAGCAATCCTGACATGAAAGATACTGAATGAAATTAGTAATTGATGCAGGGGGAGGCACTGCCTGTTCCATTTTTAAATATTTAAATTTATTTCAGATGATGAAAAGCTACCCTCATTGTTGAGCACAAGGCCCTGCATTTTCCCCCCACGGGTGTGGCAAATAATCTCTGATCAGTTTACAGTTACCAACTCCGATGTGGGAGATCTGTGGGTGGAGCGTGGAGGGTGGAGCTTGGGGAGGGAGCTCAGCAGGGATGTGATGCTGTAGAGTCCACCCCCCGCCAAGCTGCCATTTTCTGCAGGCCGACTGATCTCTATGTTCTGGAGATCAGTCATAATTCCAGAAGAACTCCAGGTCCCACCTGGAGGGTGGCAACACTATATACTCCTTATGCAAGTTATGTGCATAACTGTGCAAGTTATGTGTGTGCTATGATCTTCCTCACACAAGCGCTGATGTATGTGCCACCTTCAGAGGTGAAGCAGGTGGCAACCAGAGACAGGGCTTTTTTAGTAGTGGCTCCTCACCTACGGTGAGCTGTGATGGCTCAAGTGTTTAAGACACTGAACTGCAGGCTGTGGAAGGTCGGTAGTTCAGCAGTTCGAGACCCGAGTGTGCCGCATGACGGAGTGAGCTCCCATCTCTAGTTCCAGCTCCTGCCAACCTAGCAGTTCGAAAGCAAGAAATTGCAAGTAGATAAATAGGTACCACTTCGGTAGGAAGGTAACAGCATTCTGTGCACCTTGGTGTTTAGTCATGCCGGCCACATGACCACGGAAATGTCTTTGGACAGCGCTGGTTCTTCGGCTTTGAAACGGAGATGAGTACCGCAACCCTAGAGTCGGATTCGACTGGCTTTCGAGCAAGGGAACCTTTACTTTACCTTTTACCTCACCTATGGAATGGCTTCCCCTTGAGTTTAGGCTGGCACCTACACTACTCTCATGCTCTAGCTCGGTTTTAATTAACAACTTTTAATGTTTTACATTTTTAGTATGCTTCATTTTGTAAGCCACCTGGTGCCGATACCCAGATAGGCAGCACAAAATTTTCCCAGATAAATCAATAAGGAAACTTGACCATGATCACCCAGGGAGTTTCCTGACTGAATAAACATTTGAATTTGGGTCTTCCTCATCCAAGTCCGCTAGACTGGATTCTGCTTCACAGAGAGGAACAGCAGTAGAGGATCTATTTGATACTGTAGTAATCACGGGAGGAAAATCAGCACAGTGTAGTCTGATCTTGTCAGAGCTTAGAAGTTAAGCATGGTTAGTACTCGGACAGGAGACTGCCAAGGAGGGCTCCGTAGAAGGCAACGGCCAACCAACTCTGCTTCTCACTTGCCTTGAAAGCCCCTAGCCTGGGGTTGCCATAAGTCCGTTGAAACTTGAAGGCATTTCTGTATGTATGATCATCACTCTCTCCCCCACCTACCATCCCTTTCCCCTCCCTCCAAAGCATTTTCAGCACAATTAATAGCAACACAATGTTTGACTGATTCACAACTCTGGAAGACTTGTTTCCTACTCTGGATAAACTATTTGGCCTTTGGACAAGATTATTTCCATATGGAACAGGATTGTTATCACTTAATAGAAAATAATTATCCAATGCAAATTGACTTACGGGCTGTCGAGTTGGGTGAAAAGCAGTAAGCTTTGCGGAGCGTTTTAAAGGCTGCCAAAGCTGGGTGTTTAAAGACATGTAACTGCAGAGATAAAGGTTGATATTTATTTTCTCTCAGAATGAAGAGTGTTGGGCATTTACAACCAAAAAGCAAAAGGCATCTTCAGGATTCTGAAAAGCATGCATGTTCAAGTAAGCAATAGGGAAACATTGTGCATTTCAATAGAGAGGGTATACAAGGAGAATGGTTGGGATTTAACAGCATGGAAAAGATTCAAGTACTGTCCTTACTTGAAGAGGCAAAGCTCCAGTGATCTGCGGAACAATTACATTCCCATGATATGTGTAATGTATGCAGCCTGACATGCCCGGACTTGCCCGGGCTGGCCAGGCACAACTCTTCAATAGCTTCATGTCCAAAGACAATGGGTCCATAGGATCCTAGCCGGCCCAATCAAAGGGCCAGCTTCTCAGCCGGGAGACCAATGGTCGCCCGGTTACTGTAAATAGCCTATCGGGAGTAGGGGGTGTGTTTAGGTGTACTTGGTGGCGGGTTTTCTGAACCTATATAACCAGCCTGCGAGCTGGTCCCTTCGTCTTTGTCCTGAACTAAATAAAGGTATGCTTAGCTGAAATCACTCTCCGTCTGCATACTTTTCACTGGCGACGAGGATGGGATCCACGACCCCATGAACAAAGACCCGGACGCCAACGCGAGCACCGCACCGAGCCCCGACGCCGAGACCTCCGGGAACCGCGCCGCTTCGCTTCCCAGCCCTCCGGCAACCGCTCATCGCGCAGCTCCCGGCTCCGCTTCGCTCCCTGCTGACCCCGAGAGCAGCAGCGGCCCCCACAACGCTCCCGACGCCATCGCCGTTCCAGAGGCCACCCCACCACGTGGCGACAGTACAATGGCGACCGCGACCGCAACAGAAAGCCTGCCCGCTTTCGATCTCTCCCAGCCCTCGCTGTGGGACACCTGGCTGGACACGCTGGAGAGCCGCTTCACCATCCACAAGGTGGTGGATGACGCGATGAAGAAGGCTTACCTGCTGAGCCACTGCGGAATCCAGACCCATCGGCTCCTCAAGGACTTAATCTCGCCCAAACTAACGAAGGACGAGTCATACAGCTCCTTAGTCCAGGCCCTGACCGACCATCTGGCTCCCAAACCCACGAAGTACGTGGAGCGGTTGGACTTCTTCGCAAGAGTTCAGGCCTCCGGCGAAACCACCTCCGATTTTCTGGCGGCGCTGCGGAGCCTGGCGACCCGGTGCTCCTTCCCCAGCCTCGACGATACCCTCCTGAACCAGTTCCTCGTCGGACTCCGGGAGCCGAAGCTGCAGAGGAAACTGGTGAGCCAGAACGATCTGAGCCTGGACAAGGCCATCCGGGAGGCCTCAGCATACGAACAAGCGCGACAAGACCGCCGCGCCAAGGCGGTCCACCGTACCCAAGTGAGCAGCGGCTCCGACGTCTCGGACCAAGAGGAAGTCCTACAACTCCGACAGCGGACTCAGCAGCGATCAAAACACGTATCCTCCAGGACCTCCAAGGCCCCGTCTCCAAGTCAGTGCGCCAGCTGCGGGGAGGATCACGAACGCAGGTCGTGCCGTTTCCGGAATGCGGTCTGCCGTTCCTGCAACAAGGCAGGACACATCGCCAAGGTCTGCCGGTCCAAGGGACAACGACCGAGATCGGCCACCCACCAGACCACCGCGGAACTGCCCCTGGAGCTCCACACCGTGTCGTCCCACTTTCCACAGCACCAGGTCTGTAACCTGCCCCCCGACGGCCCAAATAAAATGCATGTGACGGTCCTCATAGAGGGAGCCCCCTGCACCATGGAGATCGACACCGGGTCGACCTACTCCATAATATCCGCGGACACGCTCCGTGCACTGTGTCCTCGGGGGGGGCCACCACTACAGAAGTCACGGGGTTTCCGGTTACGGGACTTTAACAAAAACCCCGTGGCGGTGGTGGGCTGGGGCAAGTTCCGGGTCCAGTTTCAGGGTTTCAAGGGCCAACTGGACCTACTGGTTGTGGACCGGCCCCTCTCCAGCTTGTTGGGACTGGCCTGGTTCAAGGCCCTGGGGCTCTCCGTTACGGGCATCAACCAGGTTGGAGCGCAGGATTTCGGGGCGGTGTGCGCAGAATTTCCCCGCATCTTCGATGGGACCCTGGGGCGGTACACGGGCCCTGCCATTTCCCTGGACCTAGACCCCGCGATACGCCCCATCCGCATCAGGGCCCGGCTGCCCCCGATCTCCATGAGGCCGAAGGTGGAGGCCGAGCTCGATCGCCTAGTTGAGCAAGGCGTGCTAGAACCGGTGGCGTCGGCCCGGTGGGAGACCCCCATTGTCACACCACTCAAGCCGAACGGGGACGTCCGCATCTGCGCGGACTATAAATGCACCATAAACAAAGCCCTGCAGCCCCACGCGTACCCGGTGCCGGTAGTAAGCCAAGTGCTGGCAGCCCTGGCAGGGGCTCGGGTGTTCGGCAAACTGGACTTGGCCCAGGCGTACCAGCAGCTACCGGTGGACGCCGCCACGGCCGAGGCACAGACCATTGCGACCCACAAAGGGGCCTTCAAGGTGCACCGCCTCCAGTTCGGGGTCTCAGTCGCGCCGGGGATCTTTCAATCTTTTATGGATTCCCTCCTTAAAGGCATCCCCGGAGTTCAGCCGTTTCTAGACGACGTGCTGATCGCCGCGCCAGACCCCTCGTCCTTCGCAGACCGTCTGAGGGCCGTTTTACAACGCTTCGACGCGGCGGGCCTCAAGGTGAAACGGGAGAAGTGCCTACTGGGGGTGCCGCGGGTGGAGTTTCTGGGCTTCGCGGTGGACGCCGCCGGCCTGCACCCCTCCCAGGACAAGGTAGAAGCCATCACACACGCCCCGGCCCCGAAGTCCAAAACGGAGCTACAGGCGTTCCTAGGCCTGGTGAACTTCTACCACTCCTTTTTGCCCCTGAAGGCGGCCGTCGCGGAGCCGCTCCACCGCCTCCTCGACAAGTCGGCGCAATGGGCCTGGGGGCCACCACACGACGCAGCTTTCCAAACAATAAAGGACCTCCTGGTCTCTAATGCGGTCCTCGCCCATTTTGACGAGGCCCTTCCCGTGGTACTGGCGTGCGACGCTTCCCCCTATGGGGTCGGGGCGGTCCTGGGGCACAGACTACCGGATGGTCGCGAGGTCCCGGTGGCCTACTACTCGCGGACACTGTCGTCGGCCGAGCGCAACTACGCGCAGATCGACAAGGAGGCGTTGGCAATCGTGGCAGGGGTGAAAAAATTTCACCACTACTTGTACGGCCCCTGCTGGGCCTCCTCGCACCCGACCGGCAGACACCGCAGATAACCTCGCCCAGGGTGCTACGCTGGTCCATCTTCCTGGCGGGGTATGCGTACGACCTCGTCCATCGGCCCGGAAAGGCGATGGGCCACGCCGACGCACTGAGCCGCCTGCCCCT